>NC_056431.1:52793665-53009862 GCF_018296145.1 Oncorhynchus tshawytscha | reverse complement strand
GATCGGAGTGGAATGTTCTTAAGTAGAAGCCACACTCTTTGGCCAACGACTTTATACCCGGAGCTTGAACCGGTGGCGATCACTGCACTATCTCAGCCTTGGTGCCAGCGCCCCCACCGGAGAAGAGTCTAACGGGCTTCTGCTCCATGCCGTAGACCGGCACCTCTGGATGACAAGCGTGCAGATCCCTTTCCGTGTTTGAGCACCTGGAGGGTATACCGAGCTGACCTAGGACTCTCGTATACACTGGGAAACGCATAGGTGGCCTGTTGCGAACCTCAAAATCCTACCACTCAATACGGAGAGAGGACACCGTGGCTCGCCCTAATGGCAACGCAAGGTGAGCGGCTACTCCAACCATAGAGAGGTGTTGGACTCCCGGAAGAGGGTTGCTTCCAGAAACCAAACATCGCAACACTCTCTACAAATTCGTGCGTGGCACTCTTCCGTTTGACCGTTGACTTTCACCACTTATCTTGGGATGAAACCTCTGAAGACAGGTGACACACTTCGCTCCCAGTACTACACAAAACTCTTACAAAACTTGGACACAAACTTGGGGCCCCGGTCAGAAAACAGTTCCCATCGGTAAAGGCCAATGTAAGCGAAGACGTGGTCACGACATTACCGCGGTCTTTGGCAGATGGTTAATGTTTTAGGTAAGGGAATCCAAATGAGCCGCCTTCGAGAACCGGTTTCACCCACGGTACAAAACAAACCGTCTTGCCCCGGGCGGCGGCTGTCTTTTCCGAGCGGCGGCAACAAAACTTCTAGCACGCACCTGTGGGTACCAGGGTCTCGAAGGGATCCCCCGACAGCGGTTTGGAGTAACCCACTCTGGGGGTCGATTTAGACGTCTTTTCCAGTGGCACATAAACCCGAGCAAGCCTAAGACAAAAAACGTGGAATGTCTCACGAGCCATGCACATCAGTGGCCACCCAAAAGAGTTGCACTTAAACCAAAAAAGCGACAGTGCGACGCTAGACTTCACTGGCAGTGACCCACGCTACGTTGGAGCACAATGCCTCTCCCTACCTCCCCTCCGCATCACTAACATCGGATCTCCCACCACCACGCAGACACCAAACAACGTTCTGACCTCGAATAGAGCGGGCAAACTCGGGCGGACGGCCGTTACACCCATCTTAGGCCCGTTTTGCACCCTCGATCAACTTCCATGGAGTGTGGAGACCACCTCGGGTCCCGGGTATTTGAGGATGCATCGGGAGGGATGTGGCGTTCGGACTGCCCACTCATGGTCAAACAAGCGCTACCGAGAAAGGTTGAATCGGGGTTTGACATTCTTGGACGAACTCCGCGGCCGATACGATGAGAGAGAAAGTTCACAAAACGTCACGAAAAGAGAGGTGCTCCCACCCGCGCCTGCCTGGAGTTGAGTCGCTTGGCGGTTATGATATATTCTAAATTTTTGTGATCGGTCCAAACTATAAAAGGTTACCCCGAACCCTTAACCAATGGCAGCCACTCTCCAGTGCTAACAGTCACTGACCAAACAACTCTCTGTTGCCAAATGTCGAGTTGGCGTTCCGCAGGTGATAACCGATGCGGAAAAGCGAACGCGGCAAGGCACGTGCAATGAATTTGTCGTCCAGAAGAGGATACGTTGGCGAAAGTACCGCACCTACCCCACCTCTCCTGGAAGCGTCCACCATCCACCCACGATAATGACGCGTAGGGATCGGGGAGCGATGAGGATGGGTTCACCAAGCCGCAAACAAAGCGATGTCTTGAGTTTGGCGAATGCAAAGACCTCCTCGGCCTGTAGCGGGAACCACCTGTGAAACACACACTTCTGAAGGAGGTAAGGACGCTCAAGAGGAGCGAACTATCTGGCTAAAGTTGCGAACACGACACGCGGATCTAGAAATTGGCGATCCAGAAACCTCTGTAGGGCCTACGGGAATCTGGGTCTGGCAATCCACCACCAGCATTAAATTGTAGGATCACATGCGAATCACCGTTCAGTCGAGACGATTGTAACTAGGAAAGATAACGGATGTGCATGAAAAATGCATTCATCCGCCTTGACAAAAAGTCCATTCTCCAAACACCTCTGAAGCCCACTCGTCTGACGTGCTGAACGTGTTCTGGAGAGACAGAAGATAAAAATCAGTATGTCATCCAGGTAAACATATATGAACTGACCTCAATCATATCTCTCCAGCACGGTCATTGAGTGCTTGAGAGAAAAGCCGCAGGGGAGTGGATAAGCCCAAAAGGCTAAGCTACCAAATATTCGAAGTGCCCTCTGGGGGTGATAAACGCGGGTCTTCCATTGTCCCACCCCCTTATGCAACAAATGATATGCATTCCCGTAAATCAACTTACGTTAAACTACGGATGCTCCCGTAACCTTTTCAAAGGCTGAGGACATCAACAGTTAAGGATAGTTGTATTCTTCACGTGATGTTATTCAACCACGGTACTAATGCTAAGGCGAAGAGAACCGTCCCTTCTTCACCACACAGAGAAGAAACAGACGCCCCCTGATGGAGAAGAGAAGGACGAATTACGAATCCATGATGCGCAGAGGATCAGAGATGTATCTCTCAGTATGCTTTACCACTCTCACGGAACAGCAGAAGTGAAGTATAACTGTGCCTTAGGACGGTCAGACCCTAACCTCCGGAGCAAATTATTCGATTGCCACAGCTCATACGGGGACGAGGCCGGGAGGAAGAGAGCAGCCACGGCGATTACTGAAAACCTCAAAACTTCAGGTCGAGGTATTAGACGGGCACGTAGACAAATCCACTGCCTCCTCTAGAACACGAATAGACCACAAGAAACGAACAATCCGACAAACCAAACAGGACTCAAAGGCACTTGTTACTCCACGTAGGGGATAATAAGAGATTATGAGCCCCGTCGTCCACAACTCATGAAGTATTGTGTTAGGAGTGACTAGCACAAGGAGTGGCCTCGAACAGTAAGGACTAAATGCGAAGTGCCAGGGTGTGTACGTGCCATGAGTAGAAGGTTCAGTGGTGTGAGAAATGTTGGGGAGTTCTTGACCATTGAGAGCGTTGGACAGATATCTTGTGCGAGAGTGTGATAGGAATCTGAGTTTGTGAGCGAGCTTGAAGTCCATGAAATTACCCTGCCCCTGGAGTCCAGTAAGGCTTGGGTGTCCTCGTGTGGGTGGCCCATCTGTCTACCTGGGGAGGAGATAGATGATGAGGTCTTCTCTGTGTTGAGACACCGCCAGTAGCCTCATGCTTACTACCTGCCTGATCTTTTACCGGGCAGGAGGGGATAAAGTGGCCCGCGCTACCACAGTAGAGACAGATGCCTGGGATCTCCGCCTCTCCCTTCCTTCCCGGGAGGGAGCCTCCCCAGCTGCATGATTCGGAGCGGAGGCTGAACTGGCCGTGTTCCCGCCGCTGGGCATGCCAGCCCTCCGTGTCGTTGGTGACGTCTGTTAGCGCATGCTCGGCGGGCTAATACGACCTGTAGAGCGGCCCTCAAGGCTAGTTCCACTAGTCCATTTAAATTCCTGGGAAGGTCCAGAACATCTCCTTCTGGATCCGGTCCTCCAGCCCCATGCAGGAACATGTCCCACTGCGCCTCCTCGTTCCACTGACACTCTGCGGCCAGAGTGCGGAATTGGATGGAGTGCTCATGGACATTGAACGGTCTCCCTTGGCGATCAGACTTCTCATCTCGGAGAGAAGGTGCGGCCGCCTCCCTCACCGCCCGTTGCCCGATCAAGACCTTCCGTTGAGCTGGAGGCTGAACTGGCCGTGTTCCCGCCGCTGGCACTGCCAGCCCTCCGTGATAGTTTATACGGTACTGTTAGCGACCCTCCTACATCATGATCTGGCGCGCCAATACGACTCAGAACGAGCGTGAGACCATCAAGGCTAGCTGGCCACTAGTCCATTTAAATCCTGGAGGTCACGGAAGATCCAATCCTCCTTCTTGGAATCGTCCTACAAGCCCATGCAGGAACATGTCCCCACTGAGGCACCCTCCTCGTTCCACTGACAATCTGCGGCCAGAGTCGCACCGGAATGTGTGATGAGAATTACGATACTGAGACGTTCCATTGGCGAAGATCAATCTACACGCCGAGTAGTAGCTGGCCGGCCTCCACTACCGACCATCGGCCACCCGATACGAAGACCCTTTACTCATCATCCTCGGACGAGTGTCTGGAAAAGAGTGCTGCCAGCATGGGTCACTGGTCTAGCCACACACGCCGTTCCCAAAGAGCTACCAGCATTCCATGTCTATGTACATAGGGCAGGGTTGAGTAACCAGGCGGTAACCAGGTGGTAGTGACTAACTTCAGGGCAGGGTACTGGGTGGAGGCCGGCTTGTGATGGCTATTTAACAGTCTGATAGCCTCCTGAGTGGCGCAGCGTTCTAAGGCACTGCATCTCAGTGTTTGAGGCGTCACTACAGACACCCTGGTTCGAATCCAGTCTGTATCACAACCAGCTGTGAATGGGAGTCCCATAGGGCGGCGAACAATTGGCCCAGTGTCGTCCGAGTTTGGCCGGTGAAGTCTGTGAGGGTCTTAGGGGCTAAGCTTAATTTCTTCAGCCTCCTGAGGTTGAAGAGGCGCTGTTGAGCCTTCTTCATCACTCTGTGTGGGTGGACCATTTTAGATTGTCAGTGATGTGTACGCCGAGGAACTTGAAGCTTTTCACGTTCATCCACATCGAAGGGCCCGCAGTGGAGGAGGCATGCCCCCTCTGGGGTCTCCTGAAGTCCACGATCAGCTCCAACATTTTGTTGACGTTGAGGGAGAGATTACTTTCCTGGCGTCACTCCGCCAGGGCCCTCCCGTCTCTGCAGGCTGTCTCGTCATTGTTGGTAATCAGATCTACCAATGTTGTGTCGTCTGTAAACTTCATCATTGAGTTGGAGGCATACGTGGCCCGCAGTCATGGTACAGGAGGGGGCTGAGCACGCACCCTTGTGGGGCTCCTGTGTTGAGGGTCAGCGTAGTGGAAGTGTTGTTTCCTACCTTCACCACCTGGGGGGTAGCCCATCAGGACATCCAGGACCCAGGGCTCCGAGCTTAATGATGAGCTTGGAGGGTACTATGGTGTTGAAGGAGCTGTAGTCAATGAACAGCATTCTTACATAGGTATTCCTCTTGTCCAGATGGGATAGGGCAGTTTGCAGTGTGATGACGATTGCATCATCTGTGGACGTATTGGGGCATCCTAGGCCTATGTTGTTGTATAGGTGGAGTTATGGGCAATTTGCATATATTAACTTTTATTCCTCTGAGCACACGTGGAAGTGCATAAAAATCGTTTTCATTTTTGTATCAAACCGTTTAGAAAATGTTAATCACAATTTCACCCATTATTTATAGAAAAACCATTTGCATTCAATGTATAGTTCAACATGAATAACATATTGATACAGTCCCATCAAGTTGCAACATCATGGTTATTATACACATGGGTTCATGCTTCCGATAGGGAGATGCCTCTGATTCTATCCCAGGCCTAAAACCTTTCCCTATGAAGAGATGAGCAGCCTTCAGTGAGACTGATGGAGACAGGCTGTGCTGTGCTTGCCTACAATATGCGTATGCAGGGCCTGTTGTTTATAATGTGAATAAGACTCCTGCTCTTATTGATTCTGTCCAGGAGATGACTCCTCTGGGTTTATCTGATGTTTATGCAGGAGTATGAGGATGCTTGCTAAATGGAAAAGAGACAACAAATCGATATCCAAGGTGAGGGGAGGGGGATACGATCCTGTGAGCTCTGGGTTTGTTGTTCTGTTTTTCTCTCTTTCCTTTGATGCACTCTATAGGCCAACCGAGTGGGACGGTGAGATATTTCTCCTCAGATGTATTTCCACTGCACGAGTACATCATACTCCTGCTGAGTTTGGTATAATTGTAGACAGTAGACCTTTGTTCATACCGCATCTCTGTGTTTCTTTCAGTAACACAGGAGATAGGCCTACAAATCACTTCAGAGGCCGTGTTCCAAGCGGTGTTAAACTACTCTCCTCTATTCTCATCACAAATCCGATAGAGAGTAGCCAGACGTGGGGGGGGACTATCCACTGTCCAAGTAAATAACTCTAAGTAGCACTACTTCTCCTCAACTCTATTTCCTCCTCAAGGGGTGTTCAATTCCACAATGAGGATTAGACACGAATGAGATATAGTGAAGGTAATTGCTCATCAGAATGAGCTAGATAA
Organism: Oncorhynchus tshawytscha; assembly: GCF_018296145.1. Taxonomy (NCBI): domain Eukaryota; kingdom Metazoa; phylum Chordata; class Actinopteri; order Salmoniformes; family Salmonidae; genus Oncorhynchus; species Oncorhynchus tshawytscha. The sequence goes on along the minus strand of NC_056431.1, from coordinate 53,003,662 downwards.
GATGGCTAGACTCACAGTAGTATAATCAGTTTGGTTTCATCAAACACCCAGCTGCATAAATCAATGGATCACTCAGACCCACTCATCACCATCACACCATCCATAAGGATATCACCATTCACCCTCAAGGTCACAAACACAGACACACAAACACACAACTGTTTTGACAGTTTGTTGCTGAACATTCAACAGTTTGTAACTAAACATTCAAGCAGATGTCTTCTTTATAAAGAAGTGCATTGGAGATATTGTACCCACTGTGACTATTAAAACCTACCCTAACCAGAAACCGTGGATAGATGGCGACTGAACGCATGAACCCCCGCATTCAACCATGGAAAAATGTCTGGGAATATGGCCAAATATAAACAGTGTAGTTATTCCCTCCGCAAGGCAATCAAACAAGCGAAATGTCGGTATAGGGACAAAGTGGAGACGCAATTCAATGGCTCAGACACAAGACGTATGTGGCAGGGTCTACAGGCAATTACAGACTACAAAAAGAAAACCAGCCACATCCCATACACTGACGTCTTGCTTCCAGACAAACTAAACACCTTTGAGGATAATACAGTGCCACCGACGTGGCCCGCTACCAAGGACTGCATGCCCCCCTCCTCCTTCTTTGTGGCCGACGCAAGACATTTAAACGTGTTAACCTTCACAAGGCTGCTGGCCCCGTATGCTTCAAGATGGCCACCATTGTTCCTGTGCCTAAGAAGGCAAAGATAACTGAACTAAATGACTATCGCACCCGTAGCACTCACTTCTGTCATCATGAAGTGCTTTGAGAGACTAGTTAAGGATCATATAACCTCCACATTACCTGCCACCCTAGACCCACTTCAGTTTGCATACCGCCCAAACAGGTCCACAGACAATGCAATCGCCATCACATTACACACCACTCTATCCCATCTGGACAAGAGGAATACCTACGTAAGAATGCTGTTAACTGACTACAGCTCAGCATTCAACACCATAGTACCCTCCTAGCTCATCATTAAGCTTGAGGTGCTGGTTCTCAACACTGGGGCCCCACAAGGGTGCATGCTCAGCCCCTCCTGTACTCCCTGTTCACCCATGACCAAGTGGCCATGCATGCCTCCAACTCAATCACCAAGTTTGCAGACGACAGTAGTGGGCTTGATTACCAACAATGACTAGACAGCCTACAGGGAGGTGGTGACGGCACTCGGAGTGTGGTGTCAGGAAAACAACCTCTCACTCAATGTCAAAAAAACAAATGAGATGATCGTATCCACATCGATGGGACAGTAGTGGAGAAGGTGGACAGTTAAGTTCCTCTGCGAACACATCACGGACAAACTGAAATGGTCCACCCACACAGACATTGTGGTGAAGAAGGCGCAACAGCGCTTCTTCAACCTCAGGAGGCTGAAGAAATTTGGCTTGTCACCGAAAACCCTCAGACTTTTACAGATGCACATTTGAGAGCATCCTGTTAGCTACATACAATTGACATGTACTTACTCTGAGTGTACAAAACATTAGGAACACCTACTCTTTCCATGGCATAGACTGACCAGATGAATCCAGGTGAAAGCTATGATCCCTTACTGATGTCACTTGTTAAAATCCACTTCAATCAGTGTAGATGAAGGCGAGGAAACAGGTTAAAGAATGATTTGTAAGCCTTGAGACTTGGATTGTGTACGTGTGCCGTTCAGAAGGTGAATGGGCAAGACAAACATTTTGAGTGCCTTTGAATGGGGTGTGGTAGTAGGTGCCAGGTGCACTGGTTTGAGTGTGTCAAGAACTGCAGCGCTGTTGGGTTTTCACACTCAACAGTTTCCAGTGTGTATACAGAACAGTCCACCACCGAAAGGACATCCTGCTAGCTTGACACAACTGTGCGAAGCTTTGGAGTCAACATGGGCCAGCTTCCTTGTGGAACGCTTTCGACACCTTGCAGAGTCCATGCCCTGACGAATTGAGGCTGTTCTGAGGGGAAAAGGGGGTGCAATTCAATATTAAGAAGATGTTCCTAATGTTTTATACACTCAGTTTACATCTGCAATGTCAGAAATATAGTAATGTTTTAACAGTTTATTGTTTTTGTAGTAAAACACTTACAAACCATTTTCTTTCCTCTCACAGTAGGTAACTGTAATGCAACCCACTTCACCAACATTCAATATTCAACTTAATCCTCAAGGTTAACACAACATTTTGCCATGTTTGACAGTTTTGTAGCTAAACATTCAACAGTTGGTTTCTCAAAGTGTGCCATGAACACCTCATCACCAATATGCAATTAGCAGGTAATCAAATCTTCAAGGGCAAAAATATACTAAATGTATTAATAAAAAGTATTGACAGTTCTCTAAAGCATTCAACTGTTGTCAACACACACTCTCAGTGCATGTAATTTAAACCACATCACAAACATACTGTTGACAGGTATCTCTACTGTAGTAACACAACATGGCTCTTGGAATAAATTAACTCATAAGACTACATCCTTGATGTGGCTAATTCAATTCAAATAAAGTACCGATAAAACGTCTGCCTCCTAATGACAGCAGTGAGTACTGTTACATGCACACAGTAAAACAATTATTGTGGATAGTCAGATTAATACAATAGTTTAAAACATTTACATGCTTTGCAAGAACAACAAGTTCCCTAATAATCCTGTTTACATGGACACATCTGAAGTCAGGTTACCTTACTATTGTCACATACACTGGATAGATGCAGTGAAATGTGTTGTTTTACCAGGTCAGCCACGGTAGTACTGCACCCCCAGAGCAAATTCGGGTTAAATGCTTTGCTCAAGAACACATTGACAGACTTTCCACCTTAACAGGGAAGGTATTCAAACCAGCAACCTTTCAGTTACTGGCCACACGCTCTAACTGCTAGGCTACCAGGGACTGAAGTAAATGCAGAATATCGCCAATCAAAATAAAAAATGTTCCACCACAGTGACCACGTTATTTTTGCGAAGCCTATGTGATTCTGAGTTTGGACATATAAAGTCTGTATATGGGGCGGCAGGTAGCCTAGTGGTAAGAGCATTGTGCCAGTAACAGAAATGTTGCTACAGTAGATCGAATCCCCGAGCTGACAAGGTAAAAATCGTTCTGCCCCTGAACAACCCACTGTTAACCCACTGTTCCTAGGCCGTCATTGTAAATAAGAATTTATCTTAACTGGCTTGCCTAGTTAAAGGTTAAATAAAAATATATATTATATTGAAAACTATTTCTAAAATGCATACTTTCAGTTCTTCCGAACTCACTTCACTCGCACATAAGTGGAGCCTTGTGCTACTGGTGCTGGCACATTCCAGATCAAATACACAGCTGGAATACCGATTAAGCTGTTTACGTGTCCTAATAATTTCAAAGATTGCTCAGAAAAGCAGGTGTTTAAATAGATTTTTTTATCTTACACCGATTAAGATTAGCAGAGTAAAGTGTTAACATGATTATTGCTATACTCGGCCTACTGCCACAATCAGTTTAATATATAATTACCAGTGTGCATGTAAACATACTCAGTGAGACTCAAAACCTGGTACGAATTTGAGATCATTTCAGAGCTACACCACATCAAATAGCAGCACTTTCGCCTCCCAAATAGCAGCACTTCAGCTGCTCAGATTTATGTTGATAGCAGAGGAGGAAAATACCAGTGGATGGAGCAGGGAGCAGCACTCTGGACAAAGTGCAATCAGTCAGTCTGTCCTCCCTCGTCGTACGGTTGTCATGGTGACAGAGCAGGTGAAACACTGAGGGGTGCAGATGATCGGCCATTGTGTTCTAAAACTCTCATGGACTGAATTTCCATTTGGTGTGCAGTGTGGTGGGCGTTGTTGGCGTATTCATCGTCGGAGGTAATTAATGCACTTGGCCTTCATACACACACTTCAAACAAGCACACACACCGATACGCACACTGGTAACACAGTAATCCTCCTGTCCTCTTAGCCTGTTCCATACAACAGATAAGATGTGTCAGCTGTTGACTGACGTGTTAGGTCAGGGACCATGCAAACCCTGGAAATATGACAGCTATACCACTTAAAGCTAGAACCCTTAGTCAATAATCAATTTTTGGACTTATAAATGAATGATATATGCCCATTGATTCTTGAAAAATATAACTTATACATCTTAACCCAAAATATAAGCTTTTTTAAAGCCAATATTTGTAAACAATGTAAATGTAATTAAAACACTGTATAGCCTCAAACACCACAATTTCTATGTCATCAACTGTTAGTCCTTGCATCCATAACTCTGTCTGTGAACTTGAGAGTAGTTACATTTCTCCAAAACAGAGGCGGGATGACTGCTTTGTTATTGTTTCAACTTCGGATTGTAGCTTTAAATCCCTTCATGTGAGGTATTGTTCCAACAGATGTCTTGCTGGAAAAAATGCCACATGCTCATATTATCACTAGCATGGGGTAACATTTTATGTGAATTAACTTGCCAAGTAGCATCATGTTGAAGTCTGATGTTAGCGCCATTATCAAGCAAAGATCTAAAAAAACAAAATATTTATTTTGAAATGGAAATAAGCCCCCTTTATTTTATATTGATTTACATTTATATAAAAGTACTTACATTTAATACATTTCTTCAAAATACAAGCAGCCAAACATACAAATAAAATACAAAATTATAAAATGTGTTATATCTATCGTCTTTCCCTTTCTGAAAGTAACAGAAAGTGTTTTTATAATTCTCTAAAGTCACATTGTAGCCGTAAAGTTGTGTTAAATCCTTTTCCGTGTTTAAATCCTTATGCCGTAACGTAGATACAGATACTTTTTTGGAACAAGAGACCTAAAAAAATATGGACGTCTATATCTGTGACTATTCTCAGAACATTCATGTTGAGCTTCAATCATCTCTGTGATCCAAACAGAACTTCGTAGATGGAGTACACATTTCAGACACCTCAGTAAAATATCTTCCATTTGAAGCAGAGCAAATATATGTTTGAAATTATTACATGAACATGATGCTTATAACACTGTAGAATACTGAATTAGATGGTCAAAGGAAAAGGACTATCTTAAAACTAACCTGTGTATTCATCATGGCTGAAACAAATGATACAAACACAAGGACAGAAAACAAGCTTCACTACTCAGGTATGAAGCCATGAAATGATAACATGTTATTGCGAAGATAAACAGTTTTTGTTCTGAGAAAAGTAATGACAGTGGAAACCATAGCAATCATAACTTGACCAACCTCAAACTACTATTGTTTTTAAAAGATGAGATATTTGTTCAGAAAAGAAAAATCGAGACCTGCGTTAGTACTGTATACTGCACCAGAATAACAATTTGTTGGTTCCACTTTAACAAGAGAGAGACATATACAGGTACAGAAATAAGTATTGTATCGATCTTAACGTTTCTTTACAACAGAAGAGTTCCGGTGTTAATAAGGTATTTTGTAAATCAGCAGCTTTACTTCAGTGTCTTACAGTATATACTATATAGTGCTGTATAACAATTGTTCGAGAAACATAAAGCAAACAACGGAAACTAAACAAATTGAAATAAAAGTGTTCAGCACACAAATGAGGAGGTAATGCTGATGCTAAAAACCAACAAACCTAACCGTGAGGACCGGAGCCTGATAGGAAATAGAAAATTCTTATTTTCCTCTTGTTTTTATACATTTGTACACTGTCTTATAAAAGGAGTAGAAAGTGTAAAGTCAGGCTATGCGGCAGTTTCGCGAATTGTCCCCTCTAGTTTCTTTGGGAGTAGCTCTCTCCTCTCGTCTATATTGATGACCGGTTTCCGACAGTTCTGTCCGTCAAGGTAGATCTTTGCATACACTGGGTTGGAGTAGTTCATGGGCTGCATTAAGGGAGTAAAAATGCTGTTATATATATGACAAAGACACATCAGCACAGCTGTCAACAATGCATAAGAAAATACCCTATGTAATTTGGTGCCCCGAATGAAGATGCCCTTAAACATCAGTGCTTTGTTTTCTCTTGATACAGAGTCAACACACAACTTTTTTATGTTAAAGTTCATCAAGAAGGGTAAAGATAAACGTATCAGCTAAAAGTTATTACAAGGTAGCAGGAAAGAAAGAAGATAGCTCATGCACATTAGTCAAATATACGGTATTAAACATGCATTGTTTACTCCTAATATAATCTCAGCAAAAAAGAAATGTCTCTTTTTCAGGACCCTGTCTTGCAAAGATAATACATAAAAATCCAAATAACTTCACAGATCTTCATTGTAAAGGGTTTAAACACTGTTTTCCATACTTGTTCAACAAACCATAAGCAATTAATGAACATGCATCTGTGGAACGGTCGTTAAGACACTAACAGCTTACAGACGGTAGGCAATTGAGGTCACAGTTATGAAAACTTAAGACACTAAAGAGGCCTTTCAACTGACTGAAAAACACCAAATGAAAGATGCCCAGGGTCCGTGCTCATCTGCGTGAACGTTCCTTAGGAATGCTGCAAGGAGGAATGAGGACTGCAGGTGTGGCCTGGGCAATAAATTGCAACGTCCGTGAGACGCCTAAGACAGCGCTACAGGGAGACAGGACGGACAGCTGATCGTCCTCACAGTGGCAGACCACGTGTAACAACACCCTGCACAGGATGGGTACATCCGATCATCACACATGCGGGACAGGTACAGGATGGCAACAACAACTGCCTGAGTTACAACAGGAATGCACAATCCCTCCATCAGTGCTCAGTCTGTCCGCAATAGGCTGAGAGAGGCTAGACCGAGGGCTTGTAGGCCTGTTGTAAGGAAGGTCCTCACCAGACATCACCCGCAACAACGTCACCTATGGGCACAAACCCACCGTCGCTGTCATGGTCTGGGGCGGTGTGTTACAACATCATCGGACTGAGCTTGTTGTCATTGCAGGCAATCTCAACACTATGCGTTACAGGGAAGACATCCTCCTCCCTCATGTGGTACCCTTCCTGCAGGCCTGACATGACCCTGACATGACCCTTCATCCTGACATGACCCTCCAGCATGACAAAGGCACCAGTCTTACTGCTTGTTCTGTGCATGATTTCTTGCAAGACGGGAATGTCAGTGTTCTGCCACGGCCAGCGAAGAGCCCGGATCTCAATTCCATTGAGGATGTCTGGGACCTGTTGGATCGGAGGGTGAGAGCTAGGGCCATTTCCCTCAGAAATGTCCAGGAACTTGCAGGTGCCTTCGTGGAAGAGTGGGGTAACATCTCACAGCAAGAACTGGCAAATCTGGTTCAGTCCATGAGGAGGAGATGCATTGCAGTACTTCAATGCAGCTGGTGGCCACACCAGATACTGACTGTTACTTTTGTCTGTGGAACTTGTTCAGGTCTCAGTTGTTGAATCTTGTTAGGTTCATACAAATATTTACACATGTTAAGTTGGCTGAAAATAAACACAGTTGACAGTGAGAGGACGTTTCTTTTTTGCTGAGTTTACATATCGAATTAGCAAGACTGAGCTTTTCCAATGGGATGTTAGTTCCCAAATTGGCGGTAGCATATATTCCAAAGTCTCTTTTACTAGTGCAACAATACTTTCCCTTGTTAAATACTTCAAGATGAATTGAATCATACCTAAATCACTAAAATGCACTACAACTGCCTGCAGGCTTCCTGCAAAAAGGAGATTTACTAATGTTCTCACATCTTTTCCTCCCCAATTTTGTGGTATCCAATTGGTAGTTACAGTATTGTCCCATCGCTGCAACTCCCGTACAGACCCGGGATAGGTAAAGGTCGAGAGCCGTGCATCCTCCGAAACACAACCCAGCCAAGCTGCACTGCTTCTTGACACAATGCCCGATTAACCCTGAAGCCAGCCACACCCATGTGTCAGAGGAAACAACGTACACCTAGCGATCGTGTCAGCGTGCATTGCGCCCAGCCCACCACAGAAGTAAGCTAGAGCGCGATGGGACAAGAACATCCCTGCCGGCCAAACCCTCCCCTAACCCGGACGACACTGGGTCGATTGCGTGCCACACCATGGGTCTCCCCGTCGCGGCTGGCTGCGACAGAACCTGGACTCGAACCAGGATCTCTAGTGGCACAGCTAGCACTGCAGTGCAGCGCCTTAGACCACTGCGCCACTCAGGAGGCACATCTGTTCCTTTTATAGTGAATGGCAAGACATTATGGCTCCCTCTGTATGAGATGGTGATGGTTCTCAACTGGTTTTGCCTTGACACCCAAATTGAACCAGGTTGTCTCAGTAGCGATCCAATATTTCTGTTGTTGTTGCCATAATGCAATCTGGAGAACTATTTTTAATGCGATAGTGATAGTAAATGTACCAATTATATGACAAGGGAACAACAGTCCCACCTTTTTCATTGTCAATAATTTCAATTTGCCCATATTCCTGACATACCAGTTGAGAATCGCTGGTCTAAACTAAAGGGAAGGATGGGAGAATTCACCTGTCCAGGTATCACCTCCTTGGGCACAGTATGTATGCCCAGGGTGCGAGGGTCACTGGACTTCACACACCAGCCCTGCAACACACAAGTTCTGCCGTGTTCACCATGCCACAAGGCCAAGCTGTTGTCAACCAACAAACGCTGTGTATATGATTAAAATCCAACTGAAAATCCATGATATATCAACATCAGTGAGGAACTAAAAATGATGTGATGACTAGAAAATGAGATCATCGATTGTCAATCCATTTTTGGTTTTGGAACTTGCAAAAACCATTGCAACTTTCACCTACAGCATCCACTGATAGAGGAGTGAGCTAGATGTGATTCAGTCTGCCTCTACCTTTCTAATGAAAAGGGATCCAGGTGGGACTGACAATAGCAGATGTCAAAGTTGGCATGGCGAGAACTAAACGCATTAAGCTTGAAGTGGTAGCAGGCAAGTTAGCTAACAAGATAGATCAGTAAAGCTGTTATGATTTATTTGATATTCGTAGTGTTAGTGCAGTGCTGAGACCTAAGAAGAAAGTGAATCAACAGCAGATAAAATGTTCACTTGGTACAGAGCACCTTAATAATGTTTCTCTCCACATACCTGAGGTTTATGCTCCATCTGCCAATATAACTACACATCTATTTTAAAACAAACCGTGGATAGACAGTCTGGTATGCCACAAGAGGAGCATCTTAAGCCTCATTTTGCTATCACACTACTGATTACATGACTAGGATACCAAAAATGGATGGATACCAAAAATGCATACTGATGTATTAACAGATGAGACTACAACGTTATGTCTCTGTAAATTATATTATCCCAATGAAATATTGAAACATGAACAACAGTTTTCCTCAGCAATACACACTTACAATATTCTACTAATCTGAGTGTTTTTGCATTCACACAACATGTTATTACGCACAAAATGAATGGCTGATTTTGTACATAGTCTGACAATACAAACCTTATGAGGGTCCAGTGTAAAGTTTGGTCGCAGAAGGCTGCCAGCATCTGCATGGTTGTCGTGGTCGACCTCATACATGTTGTAGGAAGGGTTTCCTATCTCCACGTTTATCCCTCCATTCGTCATGGGCTGCCTAGTCACCCGCTTCCCCCTGGGAGAAGGAGGACAACCAGAACTCATTATCAGGAGATAATATATGGTATGTTGTACCTGAGATCACCAACCACACCACAATTTAAATTGAATTGAATACTTAATTGTCCTATATGGAAATCTGTCTGGCAACAATACAGGCATTCCTGGCATACACATAAAACACAAAATTACAAGACATACAACACATGTCACAGGACATAACAGCCAGCATGGTTACTTATTAGGCTTAACCTATTGTACCTCTGCCTTCGTTTACAGATGAAAATGCCCGCCACCACTGTTGTGATCAAGATCACCAGCAGGACCAGAGGCACGATGATGGCTATGCTCCCTGAAACACAGAAAAGATAAAGGATGGAATTGCATTAAAATGTAGGCTTACTGTTACTGTTACCACAAGTAGGGATGCACGATATATCGGTAAGCATATCGGAATCAGACGATATTAGCTAAAAATTCCAACATTGGCATCAGCCCAATGTCTAGTTTAATGCCAATGTGCAAAACCGATGTCAAAGCTGACGTGCATACCTATATAACGTAGGTAGATGACGGAATGACGCCACGAAAAATACAGCGCTACATGTGCAACACAGCATTCCTAACCTGGCCCACAAAGTCTGCTGTGTGGATCTATCTGGAAGTTTCAAAGGAAGATAACAAAAAGGCCATATGCAACGTTTGTGCTGCTATTATTTCCCGAGGAGAGGAGAAAGTGAAATCTTTCAATACCAAAAACATAATTACTAATTTGAAAGTGCATCGCCCCCAGACGTTCAGCGAATACCTAGAACAAAAGCAGAAAAAAACTAAGCGCACACTTCCAACAACTAAACAAGTTCAAGTCGAGCAGTCATTTGAAAGAGTATTTCAGCGAGACAACTCAAAGGCAAAATCCATTAACGCCAAGATAATGGAATTCATTGCCCTTGACAGTCAACCATTCTCTGTCGTGGATGATGTTGGCTTTCGCCGACTGGTCGAGCACCTCGAGCCACTGTACATACTACCAAGTAGGTGTTATTTTTCAGATGTTTCCCTACCAGAGTTACACAGTATTGCTGAAACGCACATCCATGAGCTACTTGCTACAGTAATAGCATCACTGATATTTAGACCAGCGATGTCAGCCCCATGAGCATGCTGAGTCTGACAGCACAGTGGGTCGACGAGGATTTCCTACTGGAAAGCCGTATTGCATGCTCAAGAATGTGCTGGTTCTCATACCGCTGCTGCCATTTCAATGGCATTTGATATGTTTGAAACATGAACACAATCCTAGCTCCATTCGAACAACTGACTCGAGAAATAAGCTCACCAACAGAGTCTGCGGCAGACGTGATACCCTCTGTCATGGCATTGAAACGCTTGCTCAACAAAACTGCCGACACAGACCGTGGGGTTAAAACTTGCAAAAGCACTCTACTAGAGGCTGTGAACAAGCGATTTGGTGGCATTCTCACTGAGCCTCTTTACTGTGTCGCCACCATGCTCGATGCTAGATACAAGGACCGCTACTTCGATGCAGACAAGAAACAGGGTTTATGTGAAATGTCACAGACACAGCTGGACAAGATGGAAACGGACACAGTGACAGTGCACGCCGAGGACAGACAGAGCTGTAACTTCACTGCTTGACATGTATGATGAAATCCTGGATGAGAATGAAACGACTGAACAATGAAACAGCACAGCAAGTAAGTGAAATAAATAGGTTTTGATTATGTTTTACTGGTAATGTGGACATTATGTAAATGCCAAAAAAAAAACTTTCCGGTCAGTGTGTGTGTGTGTGTGTGTGCGTTTCAACTATTTAACTGTACTAGAATGCTTAAAAGGCCGCTACAATTTTAAATAGCAGTTAATAGGTATCAGGTTTTTTGGCAAGGAAAATATCAGGTAAAGGCCAAAAATGTCATGTCGGTACATCCCTAATCCCAAGCTATGTTTCCATTAAATTGTCCAGTGATTCTTTGTCGACATTTTGAAAGTTTGCATAGAAAATAAATGCGACAATTTTCTGCTGCGGTGTTCCATTTAACTAACTTGTGTCGATAAAAACAGTTGGATGTAATGACATCACACCTAGATAAAAATGAAGCGGTTACAGTGTTTCCATTACCCATTTAGGCAAAATGCGCATTAATAAAATTGCCGACAGCCTGTATGCCCTTCCACCTATCTGCTTCATGTCTCAGGGAGCTCGACAAAGCCAGCATGGCCAGAATGCAATAATTGACATATTCTAATCATTTTCATGTGCCAAAGTATCACCACGGTTCATGCTATGATGAATCTTGTACTCCTGTCGATAATTGGATGGTGAAACTTGCATCCAGCCAACCAGAAAAGCAAGGTGAAGCAATTCAGATATTATTGAAAGTTCAGGAAAAGGAGGACCGAGCACGCCCCCTTTCTCATTGACAGGGCTATAGTGGAGCAGGTTGAGAGCATCAAGTTCCTTGGTGTCCACATCACCAACAAACTATCATGGTTAAGGCGATACAGAGGCTAGTGCGTACAGCCCAGTACATCACTGGGGCCAAGCTTCCTGCCATCCAGGACCTCTATACCAGGCTGTGTCAGTGGAAGGCCCTAAGAATTGCCAAAGACTCCAGTCACTCTTTCATAGACTGTTCTCTCTGCTACCACACAGCAAGAGGTACCGGAGTGCCAAGTCAAGGTCCAAAAGGCAACTTAACAGCTTCTAACCCCAAGCCATAAGACTGCTGAAAAGCTAATCAAATGGCAACCCAGACTATTTGCATCGACACCCCCTTTTTTTATGCTGCTGCTGTTCGCTGTATATTATCTATGCATAGTCATTTTACCCCTACTGTAGATATTACCTCGACTAACCTGTACCCCCGCACATTCTACCCCCGCACATATTAACTCGACTAACCTGTACCCCGGCACATTGACTCGGTACCGGTACCGGCTGTATATAGCCTCGTTATTGTTATTTTATTGTAACTTAATTTTTTTTTACTTTAGTTTATTCAGTAAATCATTTCTTAACTCTTTATTTTCTTAAAACTGCATCGTTGATTAGGGCTTGTAAGTAAGCATTTCACGGTAAGGTCTACTACACCTGTTGTATTCGGAGCATGTGACAAATAAAATTGGATTTGAAGTCAGGACAATCTGTGTCCTGCAAAGAAACATTTTTGTAGTTGAAAAAAATGTATTTTGAAAGCAGTAGGGCATTTAGAATGAAATGTGGAGTTGAGCTTTATAGCAGGGATACTGTATATAATGACGAGATGGTCTCGTCTCCACCTAAAAATGGGAGTTGTTCCATTGTTGGGAAGGCAGGTGGTCTGCAATTGTTGTAAACCCTATTACTAGCCTGTTCAACCTATCTTTCGTATCGCCTGAGGTCCCCAAAGATTGGAAAGCTGCCGCGGTCATCCCCCTCTTCAAAGGGGGAGACACTCTAGACAAAAACTGTTACAGACCTTTATCTATCCTACCCTGCCTTTCTAAGGTCTTCAAAAGCCCAGTTAACAAACAGATCACCGACCATTTCGAATCCCACCGTACCTTCTCCTCTATGCAATCTGGTTTCCGAGCTGGTCATGGGTGCACCTCAGCCATGCTCAAGGTCCTAAACAAGATCATAACCGCCATCAATAAAAGACAATACTGTACAGCCGTATTCATCGACCTGGCCAAGGCTTTTGACTCTGTCAATCACCACATTCTTATCAGCAGACTCAACAGCCTTGGATTCTTAAATGACTGCCTCGCCTGGTTGACCAACTACTTCTCAGACAGAGATCAGTGTGTCAAATCGGAGGGCCTGTTGTCTGGACCTCTGGCAGTCTCTATGGGGGTGCCACAGGGTTCGATCCTTGGGCCGACTCTTTTCTCTGTATACATCAATGATGTCGCTCTTGCTGCTGGTGATTGTCTGATCCACCTCTACGCAGACAACACCATTCTGTATACTTCTGGCCCTTCTTTGGACACTGTGTTAACTAACCTCCAGACAAGCTTCAATGCCATACAACTCTCCTTCCGTGGCCTCCAAATGCTCTTAAATGCAAGTAAAACTAAATGCATGCTCTTCAACTCTTCACCTGCTCGCACGTCTAGCATCACTACTCTGGACAGTTCTGACTTAGAATACGTGGACATCTACAAATACCTAGGTGTCTGGTTACTGATCCGTAAACTTCAGCGATGTCATTTACAAAATAGCCTCCAACACTCTACTCAGCAAATTGGATGCAGTCTATCACAGTGCCATCCGTTTTGTCACAAAGCCCAATATACTACCCACCACTGCAACCTGTATGCTCTCGTTGGCTGGCCCTCGCTTCATATTCGTCGCCAAACCCACTGGCTTTAGGTCATCTATAAGTCTTTGCTAGGTAAAGCCCCGCCTTAGCTCACTGGTCACCATAGCAGCACCCACCCGTAGCACGCGCTCCAGCAGGTATATTTCACTGGTCATCCCCAAAGCCAATTCCTCCTTAGGCCTCCTTTCATTCCAGTTCTCTGCTGCCAATGACTGGAATGAATTGCAAAAATCACTGAAGCTGGAGACTCATATCTCCCTCACAAACTTTAAGCATCAGCTGTCAGAGCAGCTTACAGATCATTGCACTTGTACATAGCCCACCTGTAAAAAGCCATCCAACTACCTCATCCCCATATTGTAATATTTGTTTTTGCTCCTTTGCACCCCAGTATCTCACTGCTTTGCTTTATATTGGCTAGGTCACAGTTGTAAATGAGAACTTGTTCTCAACTGGCCTACCTGGATAAATAAAGGTGAAAATTTAAAAAAAGAAAATCTGTCTGCTTATTGGTGTATTTCCGCTTGGACAGATTTTGATGGGAGTGGACCCTATCACTTAGCCTCTTGCTTTCAGTTTATAGTTAGACATACGTGTCGACAATCCACCTAACGATAGCCATCCTCTGGTTAGTCTTTTGGTTATGTATGACACTGGGTGAGTAATGTGACTCCTGAACTCACTTCCACTGGTGTTGTCCGATCTGCTGCTTTTAGGGGCGGGCCTTTCACACTGTGTCCCTGCCCAATTGGCTGAGCACCTGGAACAGACCAATCAGAGATGAGAAAATCAACCATAGTCCTCAGCGCTCTCTACCTTAATCCCCACATAGAAAGATCACTATAGGAACAAAGGAGACAATAAACCATGGATAAAAATATTACAGATTTAGTCCAGATTAGATATAAAGAACACAGAAGACATCTACATTTAGTGAGGAGTAGATAACATACTGATTAACATGATAAATATTCAGCAAAAAACTATGAGAAAACAAGGAGTCATCTGGTTTGCTGTTTGGATGGTATCCAATGGGAGTGATGAATGACCCTAGTTAGAGGAGATGATTTCCAATTGGACATGATTGACGCTGATGTGTCTGTAAAGCATGAGTGATCTGACGGCTGCAACTGGATGGTGACGGAAGGTATGAATTATACTAAATTACATGCACTCCATGAATCAGGAATAAGAATGAGAATAGCATCACACACATACAAACAATGAATCATTCCCCCATAGAAAGAATGTCACAGCATGGACAATCCTGAATTTTAATGGGAAAAAGATCAAATACAATGTTGTTAGGGAAAACACTAGGTTAGATCTGATGAACAGAAAATTGTTTGTTATCTAATCTACAACACAACCATTGACATGCTGTTGAATGTACTTATTTCATAACTAAATACTATGCAACTCAAAGTTGAAGGTCCACATTTTCTTGTCTCCAAATTCACATTGCAAAATGAGTCATCATTACATGCAGGTCACAACAGGTCCCCTATATTCACATGTCACGTCACATCATCACTTTAATGTTACTCGAAGGGCATGTCAGCTCGGGCTGAATGAGATGTGGATGGTTAGCAGTGAGTTAAAGAGGGAGTAGGTACTGTATTATAGTGGGAAAAGTGTTATATAGACCATCACACTGGCTGAAATGGAACTGAATGAGGAGAGGGCGGGGTGGTGAGACCTCTGGAACAGCCACAGGAAGTGAGGAAGGGACCTACTTGCAGCGTGGTTTGTTAAGGGCAGTGATAGTGCACATCCCCTCATTCTGACAGAAGTAATCACATGGGTTGGCCAGCTCATCACAACGTTGGTTCTTGAACCCTGACGTGCAGCTGTAAAACAGTGTGGTGGTGTGATTTTGATAAAAACGACCAACCCTTCAACATGGCAACAAACAAAATACGGCAGATTTGTTCCAAAATATTTTAATAGATTTGTCCCTTGGTAAACTTTCATGTTTCTATCATTCATGCAAAAAATGTTTTACTAAAACTAAACTAGAAACGTTATGGTTAGCTAAACTAAAGACAACCACATCCATTGAGGCAAAAAACATGTTTTTTCAGTTGTTATCAATTCACACTATGCTTATTTACAGTATTTCTAAAAAATGAACAGAACATTTTTAATACAGAAAAATAAACAGAAATA
Source organism: Oncorhynchus tshawytscha (assembly GCF_018296145.1). Classification (NCBI taxonomy): domain Eukaryota; kingdom Metazoa; phylum Chordata; class Actinopteri; order Salmoniformes; family Salmonidae; genus Oncorhynchus; species Oncorhynchus tshawytscha. Next base: position 52,987,619 of record NC_056431.1, on the reverse strand, counting down.
AGCAAATGGAGATTATTTATGAACATGTTGATCTTGATAAACAGTCTGTGCCCTGTGAATTCATCAAAACGATTATTAAGCCCACTTTATGTTTATATACACTGATTATATTTACGGGCGGAACACATTGATGACTTTTGAAAATCCCTTAGACCTTTAAGACAGTTATCTGAAAATTACCATCTCAATGAGGATTCTTCTGCCTGTGGAGTTTCTCGGGTGGCTTGGATAAGATATTAATTTACTCTGTTATAGTTTAAGGTCAAACATTATGATTTCTTGACACAGACGTATCCATCATCTAACCTAATCTCTATGCCTCGCAGCCAATGAATAAACCACATTATCAAGATCTGTTAACCTCGTGGAAAATGAGATGGGATCATTTGCATAGAAATTGATTCTATCCCTTGAATCTTGCCAGTCATGGCCACAAATTTCATTTTAACTACAATGGACAATGGGGGCAGTAAAATAGATCGTTCAAGCAACAAGGTTTCCCTTTTCAGAGGGATTTCCAATCATCTCCGTGGGGAGGTCTTTAACATTGAACCACACCTGATTATAACAGAGCTGAAATTAATCTTTGTGGATCACCAGAACTGCAGAGTATACATTCTCTTGGATGATTCCCACAGGTCTCTGGAGCCAACCTATTGTCCTCTACCAGTCATTGCCACGGAGTTTCTGCTGCTCATTACTTGTATAACCCACTCCTTATCACTGAAGATCAAAATAGTGTATACGCTTTCTCCTGAAGCCTACCACAGAGTGGAGACACAATGACAAATGAACAGTGTGAATCGTTCTGAACAGTAACGTTTCAGTAGTTTAAGTTTGTGGTTACTTTCTGTAGCTGTACCCCATGCAGAGCTTCCTTTCTTCTACACTGCCATAGAGGGTTAGCTTTTTAAAGATCTATACCCACATCAAAGCCCCTCATGTAGAGGCAGGTGTGACTCATTATCTTATTGAGCCATATCATCCTGTCTCTTGCTGTGACATGGCCTGCGCCCACTGGTGTCAAACACTCTCTCTACTTAGGATCTTAGCCCTGTGTTAAAAATAAAGAAAACTCCCCTACTCCACCACCACCTTCAAAAATCAATCATTAGAATAAAAGCCCAAGGAGATGTGGTTCCACTTCAGGCCGCCCTGTTTGGCATAACTGAATGGCATAACTGAATGGCAATGAAGATTAAAGTAAGAATAGAGAAAACTTTCCTAGGCTATTGTTATTCCAGGCTATTGCTAGTAGGTAGTTACTGTACTTACTGACAGAAGGGCAGATTGGTGTCAGGGTCAAGGTGACAGGTACCTCCGTTGTAACAGTAGCCGTCACATAGCTGACAGCTGGGTGCCATCCTGCCATTAGTACAGCTGAAGGAAAACAGAGGAAAGCTGCTGTCACTGAGTGGCCCACAATTTCTGTCTTTCTTTCATTGTTTGAGTTTGCAAGACTACTGATTGATAACCTATTTTCTGTGTAAACGTCATTGAAAAATGTGAAGCTGTGGAATGTTAATGCATTATAACCATAGAAAATACAACACATGGAAGACTTTCAACTACAGTACATCAAGCATTAGCTCTAAGGAGTTAACCCAACATAGAATATAAAGTAATGTCGTGAGATGCTAACAACTTACTTGCAGACCACATCTCCTGTGTCATCGTTGACGAGGCAAGGTGCTCCATGGCACCTCAGGCACTTGTCCACCTCACACTTGTTGCCCTCGTATTTGGCTGGACACACGCACTCTACATGGCCACTACTGGACAATGTACAGGCCTTGGAGTTTACACAGTAGTGGTGGCATATGTCTGTCAGAGGAGAGAGACCAGAAAAAGAGAAAGAGATAGAGGAGAGAGAGGTGCATTTCATATTAAGGAAATGGGAGCATAGTTTTAGTTGATTTGATAACATTTTTAAAGGCCTTTAATGAGAATTAATTATCTGTATCAAATGGCATCTCGTTCATAGATGAAAACGTATCACCCCTTGGGCAAGTTACAGTAGAAACTCAGTAATGGCGTCAGTTGAAATTGTTTTCCCCACAATTTATAATGACAAAGCCAACATAAGGGAGGGAAATTTTTTATCAGTGCAGCACAGAAACCCCCAAAGGTTGTTTAGAGTGGCATTTAGAATTACTCTCTCGCCCCCACATGGTATTTGTAGCTATGAAATGCCCTTTCTGGAATAAAACCCCCCAAAAACAATTCATTGTTTGATTTAGTATTTATTGTTGTCGTTGGAACCTTAAATATGCAAAACTAAAAAGATATCAGATGTATCAAATGTACTGTATCAAATGGTCAGCTATTGTTGTTTATTCATGTTCTTTAGTGATCTTGGGAATGCTACAGGGTAGGTTGATACGGATTGTGTTAAGGTCAGATGTTTATGTGTAGTTTGTTGCTATTGCTGGTGGATTGGCCTGTGCTCCTCATAACAAATCAGTGGCTCTCCATGGGACTTGAAATATATATTTGGGACCCTCGAAAAATAGATTTGACCTCAGGCACCCTCAAGGGACATTAGGCACCCCCAAGAGTCCATACGTAATTGGATCCCTTTACTCACGGTAAAGACAGCGGTCTCCAGTATACTCTGCCATGCAGCGGCACACCGGCTGGTTCCCTAGGCTGACATCACAGGTACCACCATTCAGACAGTAGTAATCACACACCCGCTTCTCACAGAACGGACCTGTAAACCCTACAGGGCACCGACATGTTGGCTTCCCTGGAGGGATGGAGGGAGGAGAGGAGAGGATTGAGAGTTTGGCTAACAATTCCATTTACATTGTTTATTACAAAGATACTATAACTCAAGTGTTGAGGATGTGTGTGTTTGTTCCCAAAGTTGACTATCAAGTATCTGAAAAACCCAAGATAAAAGGTCCTTAATAACACAAGGTCCCTGGAGGTCAGAGAGAAATATTTCCAGTCCTTTAATTGATTACAGTGGGTGCCTCCAGCGAGACCTGTTCTCTTCCATCACCAAACTGGGGTTCTTGAGGAAAGACATTAACGATAAGCTCTCCCAAGCTCTGCTTCCATCGCTCATTTTGAACAATACTCCCCAAGCCTGGGGATGTGTGCTCAACACAGCGAAACCTCTTACTTTATGAAAAAACTCTCAGTCTTCTAGCATGGATGAACAGCACACAGAATAGTCAGTGACTGTATGCCCAGGAGCGGAACAAATGTCCCATCACTTTGTTTCACTCCTCTTCGACTGCATTGGCCATAAATGAGGGTACCATTCGTCATACAATACAGATCATATAATACTGACTGGGCTGGTGAACCAAACAAGATTGAGAAACCCTGCCTCCAACTCTCCAACTAATTTAAAATCCTGCTGTGATACTCACTTCGTTTCAATCACATATGTGTCTCTTAAAAACAGAATGTTATTACATATCACTGACACATATCAGGCATCTGTCTAGCTCATTAGCCAAATGCTGCTGTCATAATACAAAGGCTGACAGCTTGAAGTCAATTGACTGAGGACACCAACATGTTCTCAACATATTATTCCCAAACTATCAAATTCCCCCTGGGCAAGATGACACATTTATAATGAGAAGAGATGAGAAAATATATGTTTTAAGGGCAAACATTTCACTTCCCAGACTAAACGATTCAAATCAAAAGTTGTAGGCCAGTCTCTGAATACCTTATCTACCCCCAGTAATGACAGGAGCATTAAAACTACTCTGACTGTTCAATTACAGTTTTTATGCATGTGTTAGCATTCAACACTCAGCTACTATATTTAGCACACTCTCTAAAATTGTCTTTTATCATTTTCAAGGTTTACAAAACCATGAAGCGATTTCACATTTTCAGGAATCTTCAAAAATAATTGTAACAGTCAGGAAAACCACAGCAATCCAAATGTATCTATCTCTATGGGTAATTGCTCTTGTGAGTCCACACAGTCCATCATTTCTAAGAGACTGATATGTTGTGAATAATTGCCCTCTTGCATGCATTATGTCATCGATGGACTGGTTTTTAGCAGGGAGACGTGAAGTAAAACTCAAGTGCTCGGCACTATTTTAGTTTATCCATGTTAGTCAGTGGCAAACTAACAATGAGACAAATTGTCAAATGTGTGTATAAATACATGTAACGACAGAAGAAAAAGCTGGAAAACAAAGTTTATTTTTGTCCTCTGAAGAGGGGAGAAGAACAGGCTAATGATAATAAATATATGAATAATAATAATAATAATAATTTGAGACATGATCGGTTCAGTTATTAACACGTCTTGTCTATATTATGCTTCATGCTTATTCTACCTATATCAATCAATCAATGTTGTAAGACTGTTTGTAGCACAAGCGCCTTTAGATACTGACCAGTCACAACAACCCAACGACTTAACTACTTTTGAGTAAAGACCTGTGGGCACATAACGCCTTATGTCAATCCTGCTCTGATCAATCCATACATTTTTCTACCAATCAATATATGGATTTTAACAGCAGACTCACCCAGGGGTGAGCCCATGCAGGTGCCTCCGTTGAAGCAGTAGTCGGTGCAGTGGTTGACCTCACAGCGTTCTCCAGAGAAGTCAGGCCAGCAGTAGCAGCGCCAGTCCCCCTTCTCATTGGCCAGGCAACGCCCGCCGTTCTCACACGGTGGTCGGCACAGCTCGCCTACAATACAACACCAATGCACAGCATGTTCATTATGCTGAACTTGTGGACATGTTTTCTGAATTACCTTCTAAACTATGAATCATCATCAGTGACATTTAGCTGGGCCAGGAGAAAGAGCATGATACAGGACAAGCATGTCATCTTATGTTATTATTTCAAAACATGCACTTCCACATTCAAGTCTTATTTTGAAGTACACAAAATGCTGAGCGATTCAGAGAGATTTGACTTCATTCATTTGCAGCTGGATTGTCTACTGTAGCAGTTTTAGAGGTGATATTACATTGGCAGGCAGTAAGTGAAGTTTAGGCAGGGGTCTTGAATATACCTGAGATGTTGACATCACTGCAGGAGCCGTTGATCAGTACCTTCCCTTCTGGACAAGTGCAGGTGGCACCCATTGGGTTCAGCAGACACATGAAGTCACAGTTCATTCTCAGGCATGGGTTGACCGCTGCAACAAGACAAGAGGCAAACGGTAGCCGAAGCTTCAATACAGCCGTCAAACAAAACACATTCATGTCTTTACTATTCTTCAATTACATTTTTTTAAAAATTGTATATTTGACAACATAGAGAGTGAAGAGGCTAAACCTTATGAATTAGTTCATACTATCCACAAATGTATTGCTATTCAAAATCAACAAGAGACATGATCCACATTCCACTCAATGCCTAGTCCTAGAGGATTACTATGCCCTGTTAGCAAACACTACTTCGATATGCACAACATCAGCAGTATGCTGCCATTTTTGCTCCAATAAGTCAATTGAAGTGTTTGGGTATTCAATGAAACAGAAAAAAAAACAATTACACAGATTTGTTGTGTTCGGGTTACAGGAATCATTGTAAATCAAAGCTAGCGAAAGAAGAGGGTGTCAGTGTGTTTCGCTGAAGACTACAAACCAACACTCATGGTCTTTCTGTTCTGTAAGATGTGCAGTAAATGTTACTGCCCAAAGAGTAGGCTACATGGCTGGACTAATGAGTCTTTGGAGAACGGTTCAGCTGCCCTTTACTGAAGAAAACCCCAAGCCAAGACGGATATGTCCGACGCTCCATAAACATTAACAATACACAGATAATTAAATAGCAACCAAGTAGAGAAGCAGAGTATGTGAAATATATTGGTCCTATCATGGGAAATGAGATGACTCTCATGTCCCACACTTGAGAAAATGAAAAACTAGCTCAAGACCACGATACGCTCTTCCATTCAGGAGTTAGACCCACATAACCATCTAGAATATCAATGCTACATTGTCGTCTTGTTTGTTACTGTAATATCATGTTTGTTACGCTGGCATTTACACTAGAAGGCCGTTCAGCTGCTATTTTCAATATCCACATTACGCAACCCTGATCATTTCCCTGTATTACCCATGACCCTCATTAGCACTTGTATTCATTAAAATACCCACTGAAAATCAGTAGACTTGATTTATTTACCATCTTGCTGCTTGTATCGGTGTGAGATCATGACATTGGTCGTTTTCTCGAGACCCAAGTGGAGAAACTCCACAGGCTGTTTTCCATACTTGTGAACTTTGAAGACCTCGTGTTTTAGCCCAGTCCCGTAGATGTAGTCTTCAAATATGTCAATCCTGTATGGCTGGGATATTCCTGGAAACACAGCCGTGGAAACAGAATAAAGGCAGGGTGGAAAGAAGCATATGACCATGAACACTGTGTTGTAGTTTTAATGAGGGTTTGTAAATCCCAGGACAGTACTAGTAGTTAGTAGGAAACCTGATCTGTGTGTAGTACTATACTTCACCGATTGTTTAACAGCTTGCAATAGCCACACACATGCACACGCAGGCGCGCACACACACAAACACTATTATTGTAGCAATCTTTTGATAAAACGTAGAGGAAATTAAACAAATGATCACATCAGTAGCTAGTATGTGCTTGGATAGTCAATCTTTGTTTTGTTCTCAGTGGTGGTGTTACCGTGTCTGTCCCTGATTGCCACCAGAGGGTCCGACCCATCCAATCTCACACTGCCTATCTCGGAGAGCTCAGGATCAGCCCAGTACAAACGTTGGTTAAAGTAATCGATGGCCAGACCTGGGGAGGATGAGAGGAAGAGATTTATTTTGCTTATGAATTGTGTAAAGATCAATATGGACGCCTTCATTCCAACAGCCCTCAGGTTCTAAACAGCGTTAGGCTGTGGATAGACTGCATAAATAGACAGTTATTTTATTTATCTCCGTAAGGTATCTCACTTTCTACGCATTCGTCAGAAAGTCATTAACGTTGAATCATACTACAGGACATTTACAGTATACCAGTATATTTGTATTTTCTTTTGATGACAGACTTTTGGTGTTATGCCCTACATTTCCCTTTTTATAAAATGATTTTCTATCATGTGTTTGACTGGATAAATGACCCAAGTTGTCATGGCGATTAAATGGGTGTGTGTTTTTCCACAGATGATAAATTCCCTCTACCTTGGCAGAGACAGTGCATGGGTCCCTTGCATTAAAGGAGGCCAAACCATCTTTTAAAAAGTAGATCAGCACTAAGTGTCTCCCCCAGGACCATCACAACAGGTTTGGTGTGTCAGACACATTCATTTACTTTTTTTCCATGGCCTTATTTTCAAACATATCTATCCTCTAGTCTACAACTAGCCTGGTCCCAGATCGGTTTGTACTGTCTTGCCAACTCCTATGGTCGTTGTTATTGCCAAGACTGCATAAACAGATCTGGGACTAGGCTAGTCTACAACATCCCACCTCAATGAAAAGATAAGTATGGACTTGCAGATTAATATGATCGTGTCCTGTAGATAGGTACCTGTTGGTCTCCTGAGGTTCTTCTCCAAGAGGATCCTACGCATGGACCCATCCATAGCCGACTCCTCAATATGAGAATGATCACCTATTACTGTCCAGTACATCATCCTGTAGAAGATACAAAGATAAGCATTTCCTGTTAGATGTCCATAACATAGTTTTTCTTAATTTTTTACTATTCTCTACATTGTAGAATAATAGTGAAGACATCAAAACTATGAAATAACACATATGGAATCATGTAGTAACCCAAAAAGTGTTAAACAAATCTAAATATATTTTATATTTCAAAGTAGCCACCCTTTGCCTTGATGACAGCTTTGCACTCTCCTAACCAGCTTCACCTGGAATGCTTTTCCAACAGTCCTAAAAAGTTCTCACATATACTGAGCCCTCGTTGGCTGCTTTTCCGTCACTCTGCGTTCCAACTCATCCCGAACCATCTCAATTGGGTTACTACATGATTCCATATGCGTTATTTCATAGTTTTGATGTCTTCACTATTATTCTACAACACCAAAAATAATACAAATAAAGAAAAGCCCTTGAATGAGAAGGCGTGTACAAACATTTGACTGGTACTGTACATATTTAATTGATGAATCAGAGACATATTATATTTGTGTGTCCGTGATCGAGCGCTGCCTGGAAAATGCCCTCCATTCACCTTTTATGGTAATAAATATGTCCTCCCTCATTTGCTGTAAAATTTGGAGATGTTGAACTAGGCCATGATAATTCCTAAAAGAAAGCGCAATTATGACATTTCTGTTTGGGCAGAATGCTGCAGTGACTTTTCCAAACTAAAAATGCATGCTGCCTAGTAAGTGCCAAACACTGGCTGCACATTCTGGAAGATTGACTGTCCTTTAGAACAATTTAAGAGCTACAGCCCACAATTCCATGCAAAAGACACGATGTTCAATATTTTGTTTATCAATACATGATTGTGTCTCTTCTGCCTTGGTATAGGCTCTGAAATTAAACAGGTTAGGCTATGATGTTACGCTCCTAATCGCACAGCAATACTGGAGCCAACCCATACTGTCACATAGGATTAGGTCTACTGTCAAGGCTACCGGTCTATTTACTTTCCAGCATGCTTGGCTATTGAATGAGCGATTGATAAATGGTGGCCTACTATTTGTTGTGTAGTGGGAATAATTTAAACCAGTTATGTCAGAAAAGGAGAGAGACATGTCCTGCAATGTGATTATGAATTAGGCCTATTTAATAAAAGTGAAATAAAAATATATTAGACAACATGCTGCTATGCAATCTCCTTACCAATGGCAAATGCATCTGTTTAATCATTAGGCCTATATTTTTTTATTATAATTCCTATGCATCAAACACCTCCCATTTCCCCCACCAAACAATAAGCATATTTGCTTGCAATACAGTTGATCAACCTTCCAGAAGTTGTGTGTACGCATGGTCAGTGTTGGGGAAGCTACTCTGAAAATATAATCAAGCTACCAATTACTTCACACTGGAAGCTACCCTTAGAAAAACATAGTTTACTTAACTAAAGTTACTTTTAAGCATCTCACTACATCCAAACTACTATGTGAAAAATTATTATATCTAAATCTGAAATGTCATAGACTACAAATTGAAAGAACAGATCACTCTGGAGTCAGATGTTAACAGAATGTGCAATTTAGCCTATTAAACACAACCATTTTTCAAGTGAAAATTAGGTGGGTCTGCTGCTGGAAAAGAAAGAAAATTCTTGCCAACATTTGCAGGATAAAAAGCACCTTTGATAATGAGGCCCCTGGTCTTCATGGATAACAGGATTAAACACATCACTGTCTATACTTAAAGAATCCCTGGAAACCTTGTCTATACTTAAAGCTTTAAAAAAATCAGTAAGAAAACAAATCTTGGATGGATCTTTAAAAATTGCACTGCTGTCTTCCTCCGGCAGAGTACCAAAATAATGACAAAGCAAAAAAGTATAAAGTGAAAACATAATGATGAAGTTTGACATGGTCTGAAAAGAATGCCCTTACCCTCGGGCTGGGTTGACAGCAATGGCGTACGGCTCTCCTGCAATGTCAGTTATCAGACGGGTGCAATTTGGCCCTCTGAGCTGGCCCACATTTATAGAGTATCTGAGCTTAGTCCAGTGGGCTGTGTAATAGCTGAACCAGTGCATCCGAGAGTGGTCTGTCCAATAGATATTTCCTGTAATCCAGTCAGCAGACACATCCCTTGGTCTACGGAAGTCTGAACACTGCAAGGAAAATGAGAGCTTGTAACCATGAAATCGTGAAAATGACGAAGACTTCCAAGGTATTTGTATTACACATGGCAAATGAACTTGAAACTTCTAACATTCAGATGTGAAGAATTTTCTTAAAACTGTTGTCCATTGGTTTATTTAGATGCACTCACTATTCTGACCACTATCAAACGTGATACAGGTATGTCTAATGCAATACTTGATTCTAGTAAAGGTTTAGTAGTCTATGCTAAATGTGTAAGAAGTCTTACGTGTGATCCCATAATACTTTATGCCATGTTCCCCATGTGACAACAATGACTCAAACTTTAGAACAATGTACATCATGGTCTTAGAATAAGAGTATCTTCAAATGACGTTGAAAGATGTGTGTAATTTATTTAAAAACATTGTGCTAGCTTTCTCCGACTTTGTCAGTAGGCATATCTACATCCGAGACATTCATTACATCCGAGACATTCCTTACTTTAGGTCAAACAATAACTGGAAAAAGCGTGGCACCTTGCTAATGTTCTGTTCTCTTGCTCACACACATTAATAAGATATGTGACTGTATGAGTTATACATTTAATCTTCAAGCGCTCACTGCTGTGTTCAAGCTCTCATTGCTATAATCATTCTATAATTCATTGTCCTCAAATGCAATAACCAAGACATAATGTAGCTTCAATGGCTTTAGAAAAGAAAGAATCATGCATATCTTGTAATGGGCTACTTAATACTGTAGATACCCTGTCAATATCAGCATATGGATATTTAATGTACAAATCGTACATTCAATAACACATTAAAAAGTAAAGTAGACTTTCCAACCACACCTTTGGAGATACTTACTATGTTTCCGACATTAGTTTTACTTTGACTCTTGTCTAGGATTTCTTTGTAAAAAAGTCCACCAGGGTTAAACTGTGTAGCCCAGATAAACTTTTGTTGGTGTAACAGAGCATCCATCCCAATAATGCGGGCATTGTCCTCGATGCGAGTGAGGAATTTGTGTCCATGGCTCTGGTTAAATGGATACACAAAACTTCGGATTTCAGTGTCATTAGCTATGTAGAGCACTCGATCTTCTGGTCCTGCCCGTTGTTGAGTTATTAATATGCAAAGAAAATGAAAAGTGGCTCAATTCCATTTGGGGTTTTAAACAACAATTTTACAGCATAATTCCATTTACAGATGCAAAGTATCCTCTAATATATGTAATCAAGTCATCATTCATATATAAACATTATGGGGTAGTTTCCTGGACACAGATTAAGCCTAGTCCTGGACTAAAAGGCAAGTCCAATAGAGAATCTCCATTGAAAGTGCTTTTTATTCCAGAACTAGGCTTAATCTGTGTCCAGGAAACCGACATGTTCCTTTATTATCAGGATAATAATACATAATCACATAGCAACAAGACCAGTCATTTATTATTAATACTACCCATGGTGCCAATCAGTAGGAATAGTGGGATAGATGAATATGTATCACAACGCAGTGTATCACAGTGGGGTATACACCCGTAACATTAACACTTTAGTAGAAAGTTGTGGAATATTATTAATCCATTATTAATATAATCCTTATTGGTCACATCAGAAACAGATGCAGACTCAGTTATTATACTCCTTAAATGTTTAAATGGCTGGTGTTGTATGCATTCAGTGTTACTTATACAATCCTGCCATCTTAATGTAAAGTTCATCCTAATAAAATACCAAAAATACCAAATCTGAATAACTATGACAGTATATTTACAAGAGTGCTAAGGGTACAGTACTGTATGGGAGTACAGTGTTACCTTAATAGCTATTGAATAAATCTATTCAATTCAAATAAAGGGTATACAATATTCAATAAAATGTTGCATTTTATAGAAATACATACTATACTTAGTTTATACTAAAGTTTTAATTAATTTAGCAACAAATAACATCTCTATTGAAACAATCATAGTATAAGATACACATCAAGGTCTTTGATAGTTCAATTGTCTTCTGTTAGCACATACAGTACAGTAATAAAATGGTCCATACCTTTTACTATACAGTTTCCATTGATTTCCTTAAAATTCCTGTCACAAGTACACTTGTAGGATCCTTTAGTGTTTGTACAATAGTGAGCACACATGTCAAACCCAAGACACTCATTGATTTCTGAGGAGAAAAAAGAAAAATCAGTCAGTTACCAAGCTGCCATACCTCTCAAATAAGAAATGGTTGATATAGTCCCAACCTATCGATGTGAGGATATCTATTGTATATTCTAGTTGGGTAAAAACAATATATACATTTCAAGATTGGTGGCTTATGGTAGAGAAATGAACATTCAATTATCTGGCAACAGCACTGGTGGACATTCCAGTCAGCTACTATAAACACTATAAACACCTACTTGGAAAGCCATGTTATGTATATTGTTCATCGTCCACAGCTGCATTATGTACATGATATCTAACCACATTAGTTACATTAGTTACATTTTATAATTCCATGATTACATTAAACATTCTGTCCAATTGAACAGTGAGGAGAAAGAGGTCATACGCTACCTTCACACAGGCCAGTCTTTAGATTTCTCCTAAAGCCAGATTTACAATGACATATTGAACTTGTGTTTGTCTGATTGCAAATTGCTTCCTCCCCACATGGGTTCGACTTCTTTCCACATACGTCTCCATGGGAAACTACAATTGAAAACAACACTTTGATTGCACATGAAAACACATTCCTAAACATTGTACATGCTTGCAAAAAGTTGCTTCATTGATGTGTGGAAGCCAAGAGAACAACTTTCACCGGACAGAAACACACACAGCAAATATGTTACTACCATAAATATTCTGACATCATTTAACCCTTGGATCTAGCAGAAGAGCCCTAGATTATCTCACACATTCAGTTCCTTCCTAGTGACATTTATTACTTCCATCTAAACAGCAGGATATGGATCTGTGTGACACACACGCACAGGCCTTGCAGTCCTGCTCGTCCGAGCCCCCGTCCCCACAGTCATTGAAGAGGTCACACTGCAGCTGGGCTGGGATGCAGCGCTGGGTACTGCAGGTGAACTCTGCCTTCCCACACGGCCTGGGTCGGCCAGACACCACCTCTGTTTTGGGACACACACAGGACCCAAACACACATCGGATAGAAAGACCGCATCGGCAACAGAGAAGAAATTAATTTGCATGAAAGCACGGTTGGTGTTTTGAGATAGCTTTATAAAAATGCTGATAGTAGCCAAGATTCGAAGAATGATGTGGCTTTGAGTTTCTAGGGATATTAAAGGAACTTGACTAATACACCGTTTTTGATTCAATTAGGAATAAAGTTAGATTGGAAAATCAACCTCCTTAGTTCAACATTCTTGATTAAGAAAAATGTAATGTTTGAACTGGTATAAACGCACCACATTCCTTCTCGTCCGAGTTATCCCCACAGTCATCCACCTTGTTACACACTTGGTCAGGGCGCAGACACACACGGTCATTTCTACATCGGTGTGGCCGTGTAGGAGGACAAGGAAGTTTGGCTGGAGGGGAGAAGAAACACACAAGTATTCCAGACAGTCAAATACGCTTTAGTTAATTCAACACAGTCCACTCTACTCCATTCAACAAATTCCATTCTAGTCCATTCATCAGAGTTTAATCAACTCCTTCATAAAAAAAGACATTCATTTTCTTTAAGAAACTCACCATTTCAACCATGAATATTACCTTCCATGAAATATGTAAGTAATAGCTAATAAAATATCCATCAAACACCTTTGAGAAAACATCTAAGTGAGAGACGTTATTTCAACCCACCACACATCTCTGTGTCCTCGTCTGAGTTGTCTCCACAGTCGTCCTTGCCATCACACACCCATGCGTGGAGCTTGCACAAGGTGTTGTTGCAAATGAACTCATCGGGACGGCAGAAGAAGATGCCTGCAATTACAGACTGAAGGTGAGCAGCACTGCCCATGGGCTTTCTTTCTTTCACAAGGTCGTCTTTTCAATTTCCTTCAAAACTTCATATTCAACAGCATTGTGCTAGCAGTATAGTGTCTGAATGAAAGAATGTTCTTGTTAGAGAAATGACCTTTGCTTGGCCAGAATAGGACTATTGTGTTGTACACCTTTCACAACAAACACATGGCTAGAGCGGTGGTTGCTACGCTACTAGCCATGTGTGAGTTCGAACCCCCCACTGATCGTGACATTCATTGCACTGTGAAAACTAGGCGGGCTGCAATTGATTCTACCTAAGCTAAGAAGGAAGAACATATAATGTGTGTACCATATTGGCAGGCATGTGTTCTGTGTTAGTGTGTTCCAGTGAACATGCTCAACTCTGTCCCCATTTGCAATTTAATATTTGTTACATTTCTTATACAGGTAACATGTCCTGCTAGAACATTCAGTGGCTGCATACGTTTCAGCTTGTGCCTTCCTCATTGTGTGTGTGTGTGTGTGTGTGTGTAATACCTGAAATTCATGTCTCTACTGTAGTAGGACATGTTGCCTGTGTATTAAGACAATTAAGATGGACCTGTATAGAAAACCAATAGTTTTCTAGCACACTGGCATGTTTAGTGAGTATGTCCAGCCCTGTTGTACCTTGACTGCAGTTCTCCTCGTCGCTATGGTCCACACAGTCAAAAATGTCGTCACAGCGCCATCTCCGTGGGATACAGTGGGCATGGTTCAGACACAGGAACTCGTCTTCCTTGCACTCCTTCACGCAGCCCGCCTGGCAACACATAACAGCATTATTAGATGATTGACATTAGATGTCAAACACAGACGAGACCTTACACTGGACACCAAAATATGTAGGGACCATCCGTACAAATAGGTATATATAATCTTTGCCGTATTAAAGGTCCAATGCAGTAATTTTTATCTCAATATCAACTAATTTGTGGTTAACAATTAAGTACCTTACTGTGATTGTTTTCAATTAAAATAGTTAAAAAGAAACAAAAATGTATTCTTAGCAAAGAGCAATTTCTCAAGCAAGAATTTTGCTAGGACTGTCTGGGAGTTGTTTGAGTGGGGAGGGGAAAATTGAAACTAGCTCTTATTGGCAGATAGAGAGTTCTAAACCTTTCTTATTGGTCTATTAACTAATGTACCGCCTGCTGATGTCACCACTCAGGCCAAAACTCTATCCCACAAAAACAGGCTGAAGTTTCAGGTGGCCTTTTCATAATGGTCTTACACTAAAAGGGCATTATAATTATTTTCACAATTTCACAGCATTATTCCAACCTCATAGTGTGGAAATATATATAAAACACAAGCAAATCACTTTTTTTACTGCACTGGGCATTACTTACTGTAACTTTTTTGTAAATAAACAAAAAATGTGCAGTAAGTAAGTACAGATTGATTGATATAGATGAGTACCAAGCAGAGCCACACCCACCTCATCTGACCCATCCAGACAGTTGTCCTGTCCATCACATCTCAGACTGGCCGACACACACCCTCCACTGGCACACACATACTCATTTAAGGAGCAGGAGGGGAGCACTGGAAATACAAAGATCAGAGACGTAGAGCTTTATGAGTGTACACACTCTACCAAATAATAATACAACAGCCATCATTCACAGCATAAGTGGGGTTGGTTTGTACCTGCTCTGTACACTCATAAAGAAGGTTGCATGCTCCATGTTAGCCTAGTGTAAGTGCTAAAAAAAACCTTTCTTTCCAAACCAGCAGTGCTGGACATTGGACAGATACTAGGTCTAAATATGATGTCTTCCCTCAGGCTAGGGCATGCTGTGTGCTGCCTGCTGCTGAATTAAGTGGTCTGAAACACACCCACACAATCATCACCACTGGGGCTCCGGATGAGGTTACACTGGCTAGCTACTGTACTGTAGTGGCTGCACTTCAGTAGAATACAAGGCATTTTCTGTTAGAATGGGAATGAGCCAATATCAATCCACTTACTGTCGGAAAAACACATGGCGTACTGATGCAGTAGCTACCTGGGGGGGCAGGTAGCCTAGTGTTGGGCCAGTAACCGAAAGATTGCTGGATCGAATCCCCGCGCTGACAAGGTAAAAATCAGTCGTTCTGCCCCTGAACAAGGCAGTTAACCCACTGTTCCTAGGCCATCATTGTAAATAATAATTTGCTCTTAACTGACTTGCCTAGTTAAAGAAAGGTCAAATAAAAATAAATAAATACAAAATGTATTAATTGGTTACAGAATTGGAACAGTATTTCATTACATGTCACATAGAAAGTAGCCTTGGCATTTCTCCTGCTAGTACCTTGTAGCTATCGTAAAGGGTCAAGCAACCCCCTCCACACCAACATTTCCTCATCTTACTCTACACCCCATTAAAAAGTCCAGAAAAACTATCTTTGTTCTGTTTTTTTTAACCAAATAATATCAACTACAACACTACCACAGGAGCTCTGCAGTGATTCTCAGCTTTTAAACAACTACTTCACTTCCACATTAAGAAAGTTTTGGGGAAACGTTCCCTTCCGACCTCTAGTCTTTCTCGTATACTGTACCTGTTCCCTGGCAGTTTCTCTCGTCCTCTCCTGTCTTGCAGTCCTCCTGGCCATCACAGAGCCACTTGAGGGAGATGCAGAGGTTATTGAGACACTGAAACTGGTCCTCAGCACACCGAGCCTCACAGCCCTTCTATAGAGAGATATACAGAACAAGAAGCTGACATTTACATAAGACTCATAAGAACACCACAGATGTTCTTATTCTTATACAGTAGGAACATCAGGTAATACTTTATTAGAAGGGTACCTACAGTACATAAGGACTTCATAGCACATTCATTACCCATACATAACACATTCATAGACTATGTTAACTCTTTACAGTGAGTGTTCATTGCCAGTTTATTAGGTTTTTGGTAAGAAATGTGGGGGAGGCAAGAAAAGTAGTTGTTTACAAGAGAAACCATGCATCGCTGACAAATGTTTACTTACTCTGTGAACTAAATATACAGTTTGACCCAGAAAGACATCATTGGGACCACACACACAATAATGGATTAACAGAGGTTGCACATAGAGGGGATTATTCATACTATATACTGTAATTGCTGTGGAGGTATTTAACAGAGCAATAAATTACAAGGCATAATAAATGGGTAATTCCGTGCCTTTCACCTTGAATTAGCTATTCCACAATGGAGATAGGAATATTTTCTAAGGATCGTCTCATTTTTCATGAATAGCTCACGCGTTAAAAAAATTCACATTCTGCAAAACAGGTCCACAACTCCTATGCAAGGCTAGTTAAAGCAGTATTTTGAGTTAGTGAACCAGTTTGCATAATTATTTATACATTTGCATAAGAGCAGAAACATAAAATGTCTCTCTATTAGGACATTGTCAGCCTTAGTAGGCTATTCTCTCATGCGTTCCAATAAATTTAATATTTAACGATTTGGATTTCATAATGCTATTAAATCATCAAGCCCGTTGTTGCATTTTCAATTCAATAATCATGCCTTTCAGAAAAAACTAAAACATACCTTGATGTTTAGCCCTCAAAAATAAAGAAATAAACATGGGGGTAGGGTCAATTCACTCAAATCAGATTATTCAAGAATGGACAGACACGAGGTTGTGATTCACACAGTTTACAGGCTATAACATGCTATTTAAAGCTGCTGTTAAATGACAACAGGGATCACTGACCTCGTCTGAATTATCATGGCAATCATAGTCTCCATCGCAGCGGAATCGAGCCGAGATGCAGTCCCCGTTAGCACAGGCAAAGTCCTTGTGGTTACAGGTCAATGGCTCTGAGTCAAGGGGAGAACAAGGACATTACCACACTTGAAATAGAAATGAAGTAGGAGCCGCAATAGAAATGAAGTAGGAGCTGGCCCCAAAAAACGATACGCTCTACCACCTACTGATAATTAGAATTGTTAAATGTTACCTGGATCTCTATCATTTTTTACAAGGCTCTAGCACTCCCTAGCAAGTGGTGTCTGTTATAGACTATTTATAGTTATAGACTAGGTTATATACACTTTTATACATATACAATAGTCTTGGAAAAGCAACCAACCTCTAAGAAAATACACACATGGGTCTTTATAAGAGGTGTCATAAGAGAAGAGAATCCCCGAGACCCCTTTTACAGGAGATATCTCTTTAGCATTGCATGCTAATCATCTGGCAGTAGGCCTACTGTATAAACCATCTGGTGGCTTGTCAGACGTTTGTTGGACTTGATAGTTGGCATGCCAGTGGCTTTCAAGATGTTAATACATTCATAGCTATAGTGACAGCTTAGGGAGACCGTATACTCCTGAGACCTACTATCTGGCAACCTCCACTCTGCACATTAAGGTACACTGTATGTCTAGGTCTCTGAGGACAACATTATGCCATATTTAAGCAGCATCAAATTCCAGTGCTGGCGTTTTTCCCCTTATCCCCTTGTTATCGTGGACTGTTAACTGACTGTAGGGAGTGAAAGTAGTTGTGTTTATGAGCTGATCTGTTATCATGGACTGTTAACAGACTATAGGGAGTGTTATGAGCTGCAGTTAGAGGAAAGGTCCCAGCAGAGCCTGCAGTCTGCAGCAGATTGTGATTTGCAGCCTCTCTCTCTCTGCTGTCTGCTAGCCTAGCTGGCACACCTGCTTAATTCTTTACCATCCAACACTCGACTGGACTTTATTTGCATTTTAAGTGACATCAATAGGTAAGGGGAATAAGCATATAATAAATCAAATGAACGATGCATACTCAGCATAAAATGCAAATACACACATGGATGCTTGTGTGCACGCACATGTACATAGTGCAGAGATGAGATATGGACTAACTGGGTTAACAAAGACCTTTCATAAGTAAACATAAACTTTATTCCAGCAGTTGGTGATGAATATGTAAACAAAAAAAAGTGAGCTTGGGAAAATTACAGAGGAGAGACGGTATCAAAGCGGAGGATTCTCTGGAGCTCTGACTTTCTTTCAGATCCAAAGAGGTTGGAGCGGGAACATGCTCAGAGGGCATAGCCAAGTTATAAACAGCTAGGTACAGCGCTCCACTGAGCTGCCAGCTGCTTAACTTTGATTGTGGGAACACTTTACAAAGTTTAGCAGAGGAATGGTACAGTATACAAAGACACAAAGCAAGAGGGAAAAACAGAGTAACACAGTTCATCCTTAAACAGTCCCAAAATACCAATGGAGCTGCGCAGGTGCATACGCAGAGTAAATACACATGACTTCTCCATGACTTTTAACCATATGTCCATGACCAACAATTGGTGGCATCTCTATGTACGTATACAAAAATAAGCGGAATGTGGTATCGACGCTGGTAGGCTGCTCTCTGATCCCATGTACCACCTCCTGTTATTGTGCAAGGCACTTAACCCCCACAAAGTAAAACACCTGTCAGGTAACTGTACAAAACACATGTGGTCAACTCTCAGTCGGGAGAGCTACTGGGTGTGCAGGCTTTTGATCAAGCCCTGCTCAAACACAGAGCCAGTTAATCATGGTCCGGTTGAGCAGCTCATTTCTAAAATGTGGTTTGTTACATGATGAATGGAATAAAGCACACCCATTACCTCTACTGGATGATGGTTGACCACCCTTGATGTACTGTATAACATTGTAACCAAATACGTGTTATGCCTTTTGAAATAATTAGCTCATTTTTTAACTTGAATATCCGAAACATACAATATACTTGCAGTGAAGCCGCTCAACAACTACACCAATAATTAGCTCACTATCAAAGATCAAATGGCTTTGATAGACTACAAATCTCTTCATTCAGCTAAAGCGAGCCCACAAATCGTCTTCAGGAAATGTACCTTTTCTAGTTTAGCCATATTTATCTTAGCTAGCTACCTTAGAAGAGTTTACTTTTCAGGCTGACTAGAATCTATTGAGTTGCAATGTCCCATACATTGGATGCCTAAATCAACTGGAAGTATCTACAAAACAAGTGTTGAAGACACATAATCCAAAAGAAAGGCTACATCAAAAAAAAATCCTAAAATTACTGTTTGTGATTCACAAATTGATTCACCACGTTTGAACTGATTCCCAACTAATACAATGACAAAGTGAATCGTTTGTTTCGTCCAAAATATTTGTTTAAATTAATCATATGAATAATTTAAAAAAGGCATAGACATCATTTGAGTCAATTGGAGGTGTACCTGTGGATGCATTTCAAGGCCTACCTTCAAACTCGGTGCCTCTTTGCTTGACATCATGGGAAAATCTAAAGAAATCAGTCAAGACCTGAGAAAAAAACTTGTAGACCTCCACAAGTCTGGTTCATCCTTGGGAGCAATTTCCAAACGCCTGAAGGTACCACGTTCATCGGTACAAACAATGGTACGCAACAGTAACTGACCTAAGACAGGGCATTTTTACTAGGATTAAATGTCAGGAATTGTGAAAATCTGAGTTTAAATGTATTTGGCTAAGGTGTATGTAAACTTCCGACTTCAACTGTATGTATGGCCTTATTCGCGAGTGTCGATGGAAAGTTTTTTGGGACATAACAAAAACATGAATACACGCTAACAATAGCTAGTTAACTAGAGGGTACAAGATATGTTTTGAATTGGCTACCTAGTTATTAGTCTGTTCTCTATCATATTTGATAGGCTAGGCCTACTTGCTGCTGCAATGTCCAACTGTCTCTCTGTCCTTTAGCAATGGCCCACTTGTCTTGCACACATGCAGGTGACGCACGCAAATAGAGCCGCGCAAGAGTGTCATTCAGATCCTGGCTGATTGATAAAACTTTTTATTTATAACTGTGGCTAAATAAATTACATTAACAGAAATTATAAAAGGAATTTTCATAAAATCCCTCAAATTTGGTCAAATTGATCATTTTCCAAAACTTTTCCAGGCCTGGAAAATACTATTTGAAAATACTATACTACTTTTCCATGATTTTCATGACCGTACAAACCCCAGTTGGCCTGTACGACGTCAAGAGCATATATAAGTTGCTAAAAGCTAGGAGGGAGCTAAGAAAGTACAGCAGCAGACATAGGTGTACTCACTGCAGTTCTGCTCATCTGAGTTGTCTCCACAGTCGTTCTGGCTGTCACACCTCCAGTGGTCCGGGATGCAGTTGTTATTCTCACAGCGGAATTCATGAGGTCCGCAGGTCTTTTCATCTTTTTTACATCAGGAAACAAACAAACCGACAGATGCAAATGTCTTCAAAGAGCATGAATATTAATGGTGGAGCGATCATATTTCTATGTGTAATCATCATTTCCTCAGGGTTTCCTCGTAGTGCAAGGCTGACACCAAGTTCAAAACATCCCTCGTACTCGAGAGACACTAACACAGTGTAAGATGAAATACCTGACTGTGCTGCCAATGGCTTAGATCTCCTAACAGAATCTATGACAACAACTTTGCAATATTAAACACCTTTTCTTAAGACCCCACAAAATATTTGCAATTTTTTTTGTTGATAAAATGATGTCTTCCTAAGATTGGTGATAGAGATAGTGTTACCTCCCCTCCCTGTGAGACTAAGGCAGAAACTAAAATAAGTGTCACGTCCTGACCTTAGTTATCTTTGTTTTCTTTATTGTTTTGGTTTGGTCAGGGTGTGATGAGGGTGGAATGTGTGTTTCTGTCTTGTCTAGGGTTTTTGTACATCTATGGGGTTTTGGTATGTCTAGGTAAATGTAGGTCTATGGTGGCCTGAATTGGTTCCCAATCAGAGGCAGCTGTTTATCGTTGTCTCTGATTGGAGATCCTATTTAGGTTGCCATTTTCCAGTTTGGTTTTGTGGGTTATTGTATATGTGTAGTTGCATGTCAGCACTCTTGTGTTATATAGCTTCACGGTCGTTTTGTTATTTTGTTTAGTGTTCTTAGTTTAATAAAGAAGAATGTATTCATATCACGCTGCGCCTTGGTCTCCTCGTTATGATGAACGTGACAATAAGAGTGAGGTAATTTTTGATTATGTCATCCAATAGCTCACTGACCTGATGATGAAAATAATCATGGCCTCTAATCCTTCAAGCTGCATACCCTATTCCAACTAAACTACTGAAAGAGCTGCTTCCTGTGCTTGGCCCTCCTATGTTGAACATAATAAACGTCTCTCTATCTACCGGATGTGTACCAAACTCACTCAAAGTGGCAGTAATAAAGCCTCTCTTGAAAAAGCCAAACCTTGACCCAGAAAATATAAAAAACTATCGGCCTATATCGAATCCTCCGTTCCTCTCAAAAAATGTAGAAAAAGCTGTTGCGCAGCAACTCACTGCCTTCCTGAAGACAAACAATGTATACGAAATGCTTCAGTCTGGTTTTAGACCCCATCATAGCAGTGAGACTGCACTTGTGAAGGTGGTAAATGACCTTTAATGGCGTCAGACCGAGGCTCTGCATCTGTCCTCGTGCTCTTAGACCTTAGTGCTGTTTTTGATACCATCGATCACCCCATTCTTTGGAGAGATTGGAAACCCAAATTGGTCTACACGGACAAGTTCTGGCCTGGTATAGATCTTATCTGTCGGAAAGATATCAGTTTGTCTTTGAATGGTTTGTCCTCTGACAAATGGTTTGTCCTCTCTCAATTTCGGTGTTCCTCAAGGTTCCGTTTTAGGACCACTATTGTTTTCACTATATATTTCACCTCTTGGGGATGTCATTCGAAAACATAATGTTAACTTTCACTGCTATGCGGATGACACACATCTGTACATTTCAATGAAACATGGTGAAGCCCCAAAATTGCCCTCGCTAGAAGCCTGTGTTTCAGACATAAAGAAGTGGATGGCTGCAAACTTTCTACTTTTAAACTCGGACAAAACAGAGATGCTTGTTCTAGGTCCCAAGAAACAAAGAGATCTTCTGTTGAATCTGACAATTAATCTTAATGGTTGTACAGTCGTCTCAAATAAAACTGTGAAGGACCTTGGCGTTACTCTGGAACCTGATCTCTCTTTTGACAAACATATCCAGACTGTTTCAAGGACAGCTTTTTTTCCCATCTACGAAACTTTCTGTCCAAAAATGATGCAGAAAAATGTATTAATTAATTCTAGGTTAGACTACGGCAATGCTCTACTTTCCGGCTACCCAGATAGAGCACTAAATAAACTTCAGTTAGTGCTAAATACGGCTGCTAGAATCCTGACTAGAACCAAATAATTTGACCATATTACTCCAGTGCTAGCCTCCCTACTCTGGCATCCTGTTAAGGCAAGGGCTGATTTCAAGGTTTTACTGCTAACCTACAAAGCATTACATGGGCTTGCTCCTACCTATCTTTCTGATTTGGTCCTGCCGTACATACCTACACGTACGCTACGGTCACAAGACGCAGGCCTCCTAATTGTCCCTAGAATTTCTAAGCAAACAGCTGGAGGCAGGGCCTTCTCCTATAGAGCTCAATTTTTATGGAATGGTCTGCCTACCCATGTGAGAGATGCAGACTCAGTCTCAACCTTTTAAGTCTTTACTGAAGACTCATCTCTTCAGTGGATCATATGATTTGAGTGTAGTCTGGCCCAGGAGTGTGAAGGTGAACGAAAAGGCTCTGGAGCAACGAACCGCCCTTGCTGTCTCTGCCTGGCCGGTTCCCCTCTCTCCACTGGGATTCTCTGCCTCTAACCCTATTACAGGGGCTGAGTCACTGGCTTACTGGTGCTATTTCATGCCGTCCCTAGGAGGGGTGCGTCACTTGAGTGGGTTGAGTCACTGACGTGATCTTCCTGTCTGGGTTGGCGCCCCCCCTTGGGTTGTGCCATGGCGGAGATCTTTGTGGGCTATACTCGGCCTTGTTTCAGGATGGTAAGTTGGTGGTTGAAGATATCCCTCTAGTGGTGTGGGGGCTGTGCTTTGGCAAAGTGGGTGGGGTTATATCCTTCCTGTTTGGCCCTGTCCGGGGGTATCATCAGATGGGGCCACAGTGTCACCTGACCCCTCCTGTCTCAGCCTCCAGTATTTATGCTGCAGTAGTTTGTGTCGGGGGCTAGGGTCAGTTTGTTATCTGAGTAACTTCTCCTGTCTTATCCGGTGTCCTGTGTGAATTTAAGTATGCTCGCTCTAATTCTCTCTTCCTTTCTCTCTCTCGGAGGACCTGAGCCCTAGGAACATGCCTCAGGACTACCTAGGAACGCGAAGCGAGGCGGCCATCTCTGTCGGTGCCGGAAGGGTATAATACATGGCATGATGACTCCTTGCTGTCCCCAGTACACCTGGCCGTGCTGCTGCTCCAGTGTCAACTGTTCTGCCTGCGGCTATGGAACCCTGACCTGTTCACCGGCCGTGCTACCTGTCCCTGACCTGCTGTTTTCAACTCTCTAGGGACAGCGGGAGCGGTAGAGATACTCTGAATGATCGGCTATGAAAAGCCAACTGACATTTACTCGACAACTACTGTGATTGTTATTTAACCATGCTGGTCATTTATGAACATTTGAACATCTTGGCCATGTTCTGTTAAAATCTCCCCCCGGCACAGCCAGAAGAGGACTGGCCACCCCTCATAGCCTGGTTCCTCTCGAGGTTTGTTCTTAGGTTTTGGTTTTCTAGGGAGTTTTTCCTAGCCACCGTGCTTCTACACCTGCATTGCTTGCTGTTTGGGGTTTTAGGCTGGGTTTCTGTACAGCACTTTGAGATATCAGCTGATGTAAGAAGGGCTATATAAATGCATTTGATTTGATCTTAATTACCTACATTTTTTGCTATGTTATAAATATACATTTAATGTATTAATCTCAAAAGTTTGATACAGAGGGTTCTGTTTCCTAAAACCAGGAGACAAAAAACACATTTCAAACGTATATGTATGTAAAAAAATATGTATATCTAAATTCCACGTAATGACTTTCAAAGTCACAGCCAAGTCTCTTTTTTAACTACATTTATACATAAGTAGTTAGGGAAAATAACCAGAGTATAACAGTACTCACGAAGAGGGTTAGGTATCAGAAGGAGATGGTGACAGGTGTGGCAGGATGCTGTCAGTCTTTATATGATATACAGCACACGTCAAAGGTTTGGACACACCTACTCATTCAGGGTTTTTTCTTTATTTAATTAATTTTTTCCCACATTGTAGAACAATAGTGAAGACATCAAAAGTATGAAATAACACATATGGAATCATGCAGCAACCAAATAAGTGTTAACCAAATCAAAATATATTTTGTATTTGAGATTCTTCAAAGTAGCCACCCTTTGCCTTGATCACAGTTTTGCACACTCTTGGCACTCTCAACCAGCTTCATGTGTTAGTCGCCTGGAATGCATTTCAATTAACAGGTGTGCTTTGTTAAAGGATCATTTGTGTAATTTCTTTCCTTCTTAATGCGTTTGAGTTGTGTTGTGACAAGGTAGGGGTGGTGTACAGAAGACAGCCCTATTTGGTAAAAGACCAAGTTAAGAACAGCTTAAATAAGCAAAGAGAAACGACAGTCCATCATTACTTTAAGACATGAAGGCCAATGTGGAAAATTTCAAGAACTTTTAAAGTTTCTTCAAGTGCAGTCACAAAAACCATCAAGCGTTATGATGAAACTGGAACTCATGAGGACCTTCACAGGAAAGGAAGACCAAGAGTTACCTTTGTTGCAGAGGATAAGTTCATTAGAGTTACCAGTCTCTGAAATTGCAGCCCAAATAAATGTTTCACAGAGTTCAAGTAGCAGACATCTCAACATCAACTGTACAGAGGAGACTGCGTGAATTAGGCCTTCATGGTCGAATTCCTGCAAAGAAAACACTAAAGGACACCAATAAGAAGAAGGGACTTGGGCCAAGAAACACGAGCAATGGACATAGAACGGTGGAAATCTGTCCTTTGATCTGATGAGTCCAAATTTGAGATTTTTGGTTCCATCCGCCGTGTCTTTGTGAGACGCAGAGTAGGTGTACAGCTTATCTCCGCATGAGTAGTTCCCACCGTGAATTATGAAGGAGGTAGTGTGATGGTGTGGGGGTGCTTTGCTGACACTGTCGTGATTTATTTAGAATTCAAGGCACACTTAACCAGCATGGATACCACAGTATTTTGCATTGATACGCCATCCCATCTGGTTTGCACTTTTTTATTTATTTTTTAATTTTTTATTTCACCTTTATTTCACCAGGTAGGCCAGTTGAGAACAAGTTCTCATTTGCAACTGCGACCTGGCCAAGATAAAGCATAGCAGTGTGAGCAGACAACACAGAGTTACACATGGAATAAACAATTAACAAGTCAATAACACAGTAGAAAACAAAGGGGGGAGTCTATATACAATGTGTGCAAAAGGCATGAGGAGGTAGGCGAATAATTACAATTTTGCAGATTAACACTGGAGTGATAAATGATCAGATAGTCATGTACAGGTAGAGATATTGGTGTGCAAAAGAGCAAGTAAATAAATAAAAACAGTATGGGGATGAGGTAGGTGAAAATGGGTGGGCTATTTACCAATAGTCTATGTACAGCAGCAGCGATCGGTTAGCTGCTCAGATAGCTGATGTTTGAAGTTGGTGAGGGAGATAAAAGTCTCCAACTTCAGCGATTTTTGCAACTCGTTCCAGTCACAGGCAGCAGAGTACTGGAACGAAAGGCGGCCAAATGAGGTGTTGGCTTTAGGGATGATCAGTGAGATACACCTGCTGGAACTTAGTGAGACTATCATTTGTTTTCAACAGAACAATGACCAAACACACCTCCAGGCTGTGTAAGGGCTAATTGACCAAGAAGGAGAGTGATGGAGTGCCTTATCAGATGACCTGGCCTCCACAATCACCCAACGTCAACCCAATTGAGATGGTTTGGGATGAGTTGAACCACAGACTGAAGGAAATGCAGCCAACAAGTGCTCAGCATATGTGGAAACTCCTTCAAAACTGTTGGAAAAGCATTCCAGGTGAAGCTGGTTGAGAGAATGTCATCAAGGCAAAGGGTGGCTACTTTTAAGAATCTCAAATATAGAATATATTTGGATTTGTTTCACACTTTTTTGGTTACTACGTGATTCCATATAGTATGTGTTATTTCATAGTTTTGATGTCTTCACTATTATTCTACAATGTAGGAAATAGTAAAAAGAAAGAAACACCCTGGAATGAGTAGGTGTGTCCAAACTTTTGACTGGTACTGTATATATTGTATTATTATTATTTCAGTGTCATACTCAAATTGGTGCCCAGCCCACATTATAAGAAACCATTTCTTAGTTGCTGTTCCAGTGTGACAACAGGGGCAGGAGGGGGAGCACACACACACACACACACACACACACACACACACACACACACACACACACACACACACACACACACACACACACACACACACACACACACACACACACACACACACACACACACACACACACGAGGGAAAACTCATTAGGAACCAGCCACTAACAAGATATAAAATAAATACTGACACAGCACTATAGATGATATATAAGAATATCTACTTTATATCTTACTTAGCTCATTAGAGCTTCACTTTTACAATCAAATGTCAGTTCAAATATATCATCATCTTTGAAAATGAATGACTATTTTGAGTAGTATACCTATTTTTTATTTACTTTTGAGCACTTTTTCAACTTTGGCACAGGATCGATTTGCGTCTGAGTGTACTGAAATATCTTGTAAAAAATGCCACTTGATGAAGAGTAACAGCAATTCAGAAGCATAGATAACAATCACAGGGAAATCAATGTAAGGAGGGAGCTGCAGGGAAGTGACATGCCATTATAAAACATCCTGATGATAGCTTTTTCAGATGTCACTCAAATGAATTTCTGTTGAGATTGGCATGCTGATAACACCCACCACACACACCAGGGTTTCCCGGCTAACGGATGAATTAAAAGCCAATAAATACAATTGTAGCTGGCCAAATTGTCCGGGGCTACATATCATACATCCTGATTTTGTGCTCTAGCACCATTCTCTCACTCCTTGGCCTTATGCGCCTGATACTGAGGAGAGAGAGAGAGAGAGTGAGAGAGAGAAAGAGAAGCCTTGGGATACTGTTGATAGCGAAGATGGAGGCCTATTTCATTGAAGTAAAATGAAAGTTAGAAAGTATGCCTATAGTGAAAAGCCTACCAGGAGAATGCCCTCCACATGGACAAGTTTTTAATATTGTAGCGGACGTAAATGGGAAGAATGTTGGCGCGTCCAAATGCAGGCTACTGTGCAACTCGCTATTCAGGTAGGAGGCAACTTTGGAACTGTTTTTTTTCTTCTTCTCGTATTTATAATAATTTTATCATAATTATTACTGTATATCATTGTTATTACTGTAGGTATATTTATTAATCCAAACCAGTTCTTTAAATATGCTAAACGTGTTTTGGTTTATTCTGTTGAGACATTTTCGGCGGCTAAATTAAGTTTGATCTCTCTCTTTAATAGTGTGCTCCATATTTAGTTTAAGATATAAGTAGGTTAAATCAAATCAAAGTTGATTTGTCACGTGCGCCGGATACAACAGGTTTCAAAGATGATGACGTTACAGTGAAATGCTTACTTACAGGCTCTAACCAATGGTGCGGGGAAAAAAGGTATGTGTTTGTGTGTGTGTGTGTGTGTGGGTAAGTAAAGAAATAAAACAGTAAAAATACATTTGAAAAAAAGAGTAGAAAAGCTATATACAGACACAGGTTTGTCAGGCTTATTGAGGTAGTATGTACTTGTAGGTATCGTTAAAGTGACTATGCATATATGATGAACAGAGAGTAGCAGAAGCGTAAAAGAGGGGTTGGGGGGGGGCACACAATGCAAATTGTCCGGGTAACCATTTGGTTACCTGTTCAGGAGTCTTATGGCTTGGGGGTAAAAACTGTTGAGAAGCCTTTTTGTTCTAGACTTGGCACTCCGGTACTGCTTGCCATGCGGTAGCAGAGAGAACAGTCTATGACTGGGGTGGCTGGGGTCTTTGACAATTTTTAGGGCCTTCCTCTAACACTGACTGGTATAGAGGTCCTGGATCGCAGGCAGCTTTGCCCCAGTGATGTACTGGGCCGTACGCACTACCCTCTGAAGTGCCTTGCGGTCAGAGGCCGAGCAATTGCCGTACCAGGCAGTGATGCAACCAGTCAGGATGCTCTCGATGTTGCAGCTGTAGAACCTTTTGAGGATCTCAGGACCCATGCCAAATCTTTTTAGTTTCCTGAGGGGGAATAGACTTTGTCGTGCCCTCTTCACAACTGTCTTGGTGTGTTTGGACCGATCTAGTTTGTTGTTGATGTGGACACCAAGGAATTTGAAGCTCTCAACCTGCTCCACTACAGCCCCATCGATGAAAATGGGGACGTGCTCGGTGCTCCTTTTCATGTAGTCCACAATCATCTCCTTAGTCTTGGTTACGTTGAGGGATAGGTTGTTATTCTGGCACCACCCGGCCAGCTCTCTGACCTCCTCCCTATAGGCTGTCTTGTCGTTGATCAGGCCTACCACTGTTGTGTCGTCAGCAAACTTAATTATGGTGTTGGAGTTGTGCCTGGCCATGCAGTCGTGGGTGAACAGGGAGTACAGGAGGGGACTGAGCACGCACCCCTGGGAAGCTCCAGTGTTGAGGATCAGCGTGGCAGATGTGTTGCTACCTACCCTTACCACCTGGGGGCGGCCTGTCAGGAAGTCCAGGATCAAGTAGCAGAGTAGGCCTGTTGTAAAATACTGTACATATCATTAGCCTATTGCTGTACATGTGTTGGGTATGGTAGACACTAGCCTTTCTTAGTAATTGCTGCAATACAGCCTGTTCAAAACATTTGTGAAGTTTTAAACCAGTTCTCAAGTGTTTTGTTTCATTCTGAGCCATTTTCTTTGACCAAATTAAGTTCCAACTGTATTGTCGTGTTAGCCGCAATATAATATCCTACTCATATTTTCTCTATAAATAATGGCTTAACTTACTTTTGATATTAGCCTAATTAAAGTTTAGAAACTTTTGTGGTTTGGTGTGGTGTGGTTATTAGCCCATTATACTGCAGGCCTATGGTACTAAGGTGCTCCAACTGACTTCGACAGATAAACTTGAAGTGATGCTTGTCTTCATAAAAAATATTCTTATTGAAAATGAATGAATAAGCCTCCTCCTGTAAGCCTATATCTGTATAGCAGAGGCAGTAGGCTAGCCTATCTGACAAGGGTAATGAAATATACATTGGTGTAGTAGCATGTCGTTGGCCATATAGGCCTCCCTCTCTCTCTCTCTCTCTGGGACTATGCCTAAGCTTCTCTTCAATTATATATATATTTTTTATATTAATATCATACAGTGGACGCCTAAGCCAACAGTATAGGCCTATGCATGCAATGCCCTGATGCATTTAGTGCTCAATTCCCCGACAGCTGAACCATGAGGTGGACAATTATTCTTTTAGGAAAGCAAAAACCAATAAAACAATAGGCTATAAAGTTTTCTAATGCTACACATCGAAACACAAGCAACAGTGTTTTTGTCATTATTTTTAAGGACACGTAAATGTCCCTCATTGTTTGATAGCACTGGCTGCATGGGTGAACACCCTAATGGGTTATGCACCCAATGCATATGGATGACCGGTACATTTCTTAAAATGCCCGATAAATTAAAATCTTCCCGGTCATTTGACCTGACGGAAACCCTGACACACACACACACTCGAATAAAGCCATTGAAGTTATTTTGTCTCAGATTGTCCAATTGAGTCAATTGGTTGAGCCAATTAACAAAGAAAGATCAGGTAAAGAGAACTAGTAATGGAAGAATGAGATTTAAAAACATCTCAAGGACAATGGTTTAGGAGTATGATTTCACTATCCTAATTATCCTCCATATCGCACTCAATTGTTAACTGAACAGCATTTAGGAAACGTTAATTAAAATGTTACAACTTCTAAAAGAGAT
Source organism: Oncorhynchus tshawytscha (assembly GCF_018296145.1). NCBI lineage: Eukaryota > Metazoa > Chordata > Actinopteri > Salmoniformes > Salmonidae > Oncorhynchus > Oncorhynchus tshawytscha. The sequence goes on along the minus strand of NC_056431.1, from coordinate 52,957,026 downwards.
CTCTTTAGTTAGTGGCAATTAGTAGCTTAGAGCTTGTTTTGAACATCAGAAGAGTTAGTATCAAACAAAACAACCAATACTTTGAGTGAAGAAACAATTGATCTTGAGCTGATCGATTTTCCCAAAGATTATGGCAGCCTATCTATCCACTCAAATAACCATTGGACTGAGATGAAGATGAAAACAGCCTTAAAAGATAGAACACTTTCTAACACTGCACAAAGGCCCAAGAAGGAAATTCATGTGGAACCTTGATCTCTTTCTTCTAGATGTGAGCAGAGCTAAAAATCATTGAAAGCCTAACCCAGAGGAAGAAGTTGACTTAAAAGTAGAACAACAGTGACTTGTTCTAGGCTACAGTGACTTCCTAGCTTCACAGTTTCAAGTCATGACCGGTGGGGAAGATAGTTGCATGAGGTTGGAAAGTATCTCTACCACTAAAAATACCCCGAAAATAATACTCTAAACTATTTGTGGGGGTCAAAACACTAAAGACCATAATGCGCTAACTATCCAATGTGATGTCTGCTGTTTTGGTGCCATACACACTACTGAAAAGTCTGACATCCAGTGCTGATAAACTACCAGTCTTTATGGCTGCTTCAACTCAATCAGTACAGAGCAGATTAGAATGAACCCATGCGTACAATTAATTCATTTCCTAATCACAATTTCAACCAAGGAGCAATAAAACTATAGGACTGGTTTGATTTATGATTTTAACGCTCCCCCACTCACCACAATTAGCCTCGTCTGACCCGTCTGTGCAGTCCGGGTCCTCATCACACACCCACAGCTTGGAGATGCAGTGCATGGAGGCCTTGCACTGGAACTGATCTGGGGAACAGGTGCTCTCCGCTGTGGAGAGGAGGGGGTCCAGGTTTACACCAGGCCAAATCAAATCAAATTTTATACAACTGCTGTAGACTTTACCGTGAAATGCTTGTGGGGAAGGGAGAGCAATAGGGGATGGGAGAGTGATAGAGAGAGAGATAAGGGGGAGAGAGAGATAGGGAGATGGAGAGAGGACAGACGTAAGGAGTAAGAGGTGAGCAAACAGCCCAAAAGCCTTGAACACATGGATTAATAACTATAATTTACAGAGGCAGGAACATGCTGTGTTAATAACATGTATTACTATACCTTACAGATGGAATCATCAGCCTCTGATTTAGAAATAACTGACTTGCAAACAGGTTAACACAATAAACAGATCAACTCAAATATCTGCAGTCTAGAAACACCCAAGTCAGTTTAAAACTCAGATAACCATCCATGTCAATGGTTTCCATGTGTTTGATGCCATTCCAGACATTATTATGAGCCGTGCTACCCTTCGCAGCCTCCTGTGATTGGCACAGTGTTCCTGATAAGATCTACTACATTTACAAATGTACATCTACAGTCTGATTAAGAGTGAGAATGCCTACGACTCCTACAGTGTATTGCGATGGCTGAAGTAATTATACAGCTCTCCTTAATAAAATCTTTAAAAAAAAAAAATTATACTGATTTTCACTCCATAGTGACTCTCACTCCATCTTGAAATCACAGGCAAGCAAAACAAATGTAGCAACCCACAGACATTTTGTCAGAGGTATAACCTTACTGCTGATAGCTAGAGTTACCATCAAATAATATAAATACCTATCTCTGTTCTCTCTTTCACTTTCTAATTCAATCATAGCTAATCCTCTCACACAGGGAAAGGGCTAAACAAGCATGCCTTTGGAATACCTAATCACTATCTGACTCCCTATTATTTAAGGCAGCACATAAGGGTAGGCTGTCTGAGCTTCACTATAAATTCACCGGTAAGGACCTTTAGGATTATATGTCTCAAACTGTCAGATACCACCTTTACACCTTCACATAATAATTTCCATCTCATTCTTGTTGAACTGCTGGCAAAAAAAGAAAAAAAAGAAGAAAATAATCCCATAGAAGTAGTCTAGCCTAAATTAAAAAGTAATCCTAAAGATTCCTAAAACAATCCCTCTGCTAGTAATTTAGAAGGTTCTTCTTACGACAGTCTGTCTCATCCTCTCCGTCTCCACAGTCGTCCTGTCCATTGCAGCGGAGGTTTAGAGGGATACACTTCTGTTTCCGGGTGCATTTGAACTGCCCTGACAGACATATGTATGTCTCTGAAAGATAAAATAGAGGAGAAGAGGTATAACCAAGCGTCCACTTAGGATGAAAATTATCCATCAACGAAAACATGTAGGACAAAAGGCTGCATCACCTTAATATAAAGTGAAGTTGTTGGCTTAGCAAAGAACCTAATAAAAAAATAACAATGCTTTGAAATCAAAGCACATCCACACATGGGCTTGTTATTGTGTCATAAATCCATACTTGTTCTTTTTTTGTATTGCAGCAACATGTCTTGAAAAGGTATCAAGCGGTAAGAAAGGTATGAAGCTGCTGTTTAACATATTGTTTGATTTTCCATCTGAACATCAACAGGTTCAGTGTGAAAGTCAGTAACAACTACAGTCTTCTTTAATGGACATGCTATTGTGGCCAGATACCAGACGTATGTTTTTGTGTTGAAGCAAGATGTATTGAAAGGCATCATTAAAGGTATAAAGCTGCTTGAAGACCTATTGTTTATCTGCTATTCCCCCCGAACATCAACGGATAACAGACTCCTACAGATAGACTCAGTGTGAAGGACAGTAACAACAATAGAAATATTATTCCTAGAACTGGGAAGCCCCTTAGACCATGGCAATTTGACTTCACCAATCTTTGTGAATGGGGATGCATGTTCCAGTCTTCCTCCTTACCACAGTTAGCCTCATCTGAGTTGTCTCCACAGTCGTTCTCCCCATCACAGATGAAGGGAGGAAGAGCACAGAGGCCAGTGCCACACTGGAACCGACCAGGCTGACATTTGAATTCAGCTGCATGAAAATTAGCAATGTTATCTCAGAGAATGCAAAGCCAGCCAATTAAAGTACTTGTACGCTGAACATTATGTATGCTCACGTATTATGATAAACTACACATTCATAATAAAAAATATACTTAATGACAATGTAAAACAGTTCTTGCATTTCTGAAAAGCATGTGTAAACATGCATTTAATACAAGTTCTAAAGTTAACTTTAAAACGCAGAATATTCTCAGATCACAGTAAAAGATCACAGCCAAAATGTTTCATAAAAAAAATGTAGTTTCCAAGACTGACTGACTTTGGCCTACCATACCAGGATCCCCAGTAAGTCCAGTAATGCATAGTTTGTATAAATTGGAAAACATGGTACTCACGACAGTCAGCAGGCTCGTCTGAGCCATCACCACAGTCATCCACAGTGTCACACTTCCACCAGAAAGGAATACACTCGTCGGTCCCGCAGCGAAACTACAGAACACACAAATTAATCAGACAGAATTCTAACTCAACACAACACATTCTAGCTTTCCATTCGAGTTGTTCAAAGCATAACAAAGCAACACTACTATTTTCATGGGACTTAAGCTATAGAAGCAAGGCAGGAAAGAAGAGAGAGTGTGATATAAACAAAGAGAAAAAGCATGGAACAACAGATCTGCCTTAGGGAAAACCCAGAATATAATAACAAACTGGAAAAGAGTTACCATATTATCTACAAGTGCCGAGGAGAGTGTGAGGGACTAGGCACTGACCTGACTTGCAGTGCAGTTGGAGAGGCAGGTTTTATTATCAGCGGCGAGGTAGAAATTAGTTGGACAAGCACACTTGTGTTCCCCGCTGGGGGAGAGGAGACACAAGTGGCTGCATCCTCCATTGGCCACCTGACACTGGTGCTTGGGCACTGCACAGAGGAAGGAAGGAAGAGGGGGGGCAACACCAAAAGTACAACATCATTAAACTGAACAGTAGCCACATTCTTAATATCATACCCTATATAATTACATCCTATATAATAATAATAGCATAACCATGGGCTGGCAGATGAGGGGACTGCTTGGCTGGGTGGGTTACTCTACCTTCAGGTTGGCGTAGTGAATGGTAAATCTTAACAGACTTGATGGCTTGCCAGGAGTTAAGCAGCTCTATCCCCTGGGCCCCAGTTGTTTTATGTGCCCTTCGGAGTGATTTGGATTTCCCATCCGTCCAGTAGACAAAGTCCTCAAACAGTGTCAGACCCATCACACCTTGGATGTGGTCATAAGACACTGGGAAGAGACACAATACAGGCAAAAGAGAATCACCATTAGTGGATGAGCATGCAGCATGACAGCAGATCTGTCAACAAATGATCAGCAGTGTGTTGTAACCAGACCTGTGTTTAAACATATTAGTTTTCTTTCAAATACTTTCAATACTTCAAATACTTCCTTTATTCTCCAATTTGTTTTGAGGAGGTGAGGAGAGAGGATGCAAGGAAATGTACCCATTGTATTCTGCCTCACCTTTGTGTCTCTGGGAGCCCTCCATGTTGGCAAACAGAATATGGTTGTCGTCAGCCCAGTACAGCCTCTTGTTGGTGTAATCTATAGTGAGGGCAGTTGGGCTGTAGATCTCCTTGTCGATGATGACGACCTGCCCACGGCCATCCATGCCCACACGACCAATATAAGGGGACTCACAGCAGTCCACCCAGAACACATACCTACACAGGGAGGAATGTGGCGAGGTCTTAGATGTCACTAACAGAACATTTTAAAAACAGTAGGTTAAATGTTACCAAAAGTTAGTTGCGTTAGGACCTAGGATCAAGGGAGACACTCAAGTTTTATAATACTAAATCTCTTGACACATTGATGAAAATAGTCATGGCCTCTAAACCTTCAAGCTGCATACTGGACCCTATTCCAACTAAACTACTGAAAGAGCTGCTTCCTGTGCTTGGCCTTCCTATGTTGAACATAATAAACGGCTCTCTATCTACCGGATGTGTACCAAACTCACTCAAAGTGGCAGTAATAAAGCCTCTCTTGAAAAAGCCAAACCTTGACCCAGAAAATATAAAAAACTATCGGCCTATATTGAATCTCCCATTCCTCTCAATTTTTTTGGGGAAAAAGCTGCAACTCACTGCCTTCCTAAAGACAAACAATGTATACGAAACACTTCAGTCTGGTTTTAGACTGAGACTGCACTTGTGAAGGTGTAAATGACCTTTTAATGGCATCAGACCAAGGCTCTGCATATGTTCTCGTGCTCTTAGACCTTAGTGCTGCTGCTGATACCATCGATCACCACATCCTTTTAGAGAGATTGGAAACACAAATTGGCCTGCACCGACAAGTTCTGGCCTATTGTTTTCACTATATATTTTACCTCTTGGTGATGTCATTCGGAAACATGATGTTAACTTTCACTGCCATGCGGACGACACACACATCTGTACATTTCGATGAAACATGGTGAAGCCCCAAAATTGCCCTCCCTGGAAGCCTGTGTTTCAGAGATAAGAAGTGGATGGCGGCAAATGTTCTACTTTTAAACTCGGACAAAACAGAGATGCTAGTCCTAGGTCCCAAGAAACAAAGAGATATTCTGTTGAATCTAACAATTCATCTTCATTGTTGTACAGTCATCTCAAATAAAACTGTGAAGGACCTCGGCATTACCCTGATCTCTCTTTTGACAAACATATCAAGACTGTTTCAAGGACAGCTTTATTCCATCTACGTAACATTGCAAAAATCAGAAACTTTCTGTCCAAAAATGATGCAGAAAAATGTATCCATGCTTTTGTCACTACTGCAATGCTCTACTTTCCAGCTACCCGGATAAAGCACTGAATAAACTTCAGTTAGTGCTAAACATGGCTGCTAGAATCTTGACTAGAACCCCCAAAAATTATCATATTACTCCAGAGCTAGCCTCTCTACACTGGCTTCCTGTTAAGGCTTGGGCTGATTTCAAGGTTTACTGCTAACCTACAAAGCATTACATGGGCTTGCTCCTACTTATCTTTCCGATTTGGTCCTGCCGTACATACCTACATGTACGATAAGGTCACAAGACGCAGGCCTCCTTACTGTCCCTAGAATTTATAAGCAAACAGCTGGAGGTAGAGCTTTCTCCTACAGAGCTCCATTTTTATGGAATAGTCTACTTATCCATGTGAGAGACGCAGACTCGGTCTCGACCTTTAAGTCTTTATTGAAGACTCATCTCTTCAGTGGGTCCTATGATTGAGTGTAGTCTGGCCCAGGAGTGTGAAGGTGAATGGAAAGGTACTGGAGCAACGAACCGCCCTTGCTGTCTCTGCCTGATCCGTTCCCATCTCTTCACTGGGATTCTCTGCCTCAAACCCTATTACAGGGGCTGAGTCACTGGCTTACTGGTGCTCTTCCATGCCGTCCCTAGGAGGGGTGCGTCACTTGAGTGGGTTGAGTCACTGACATGATCTTCCTGTCTGGGTTGGCACCCCCCCTCGGGTTTGTGCCGTGGGGGAGATCTTCATGGGCTATACTCGGCCTTGTCTCAGGATGGTAAGTTGGTGGTTGAAGATATCCCTCTAGTGGTGTGGGGGCTGTGCTTTGGCAAAGTGGGTGGGATTATCGTCAGACGGGGCCACAGTGTCTCCCGAACCCTCCACTATTTATGTTGCAATAGTCTCTCTCTCTCTCTCTCTCTCTCTCTCTCTGTCTCTCTCTGTCTCTCTCTCTCTCTCCTGTTCTGCCTGCGGCTATACCCTGACTGTGGATCCAGGGCCAGGTCAGTGGGGTTAGGATAAGAGGTCATAGGATAGAGGTCAAAGTGTCTGATAGAGTACCCTGACTGTGGATCCAGGGCCAGGTCAGTGGGGTTCCTGATACCAGTGCTGACCAGGACAGAGGGGTACAGGCCGTTAGCTTTAGACACCTCCAGGCTCTTCCTCTCGATGTCACACCAGTACAGGTTCTTCCCTATCCAGTCCAGGGCCAGTGCACTGGGGACGGCTGTACGATGGACTATCTGGTGAAAAGGAGAGGGGGGTATAAACAACTAGCAGAGACAATGACAACAACAAACTAAACACTCATTATATGATTAATGCCTGAAACAAGTGAAAAACCTAATCTTAATGATGGTAGCATCCTACAGTAACTCAGTCAATGTCTCTCATTTCAGGCAGCTTTTGAATTAGCAAACCAGTTGTTTTGAATAAACAATGATAGTGCCAGCTGGCATATGAAACTGGTACTTTGAAACACTATTTAAAACCCAAGAACACCCATGCAATCTGCCATTAAAGGACATGATGCACTTTGAGGTCTGCTTTATCATCATTTGCAAGAGAAATATAGCCGTGCCAAGGCGACTAGGCTGTACCCTAAGCAGTTATTTAGACTAAACTGGAGCTTTAAATAGTATCCAAAATGTAACAGATTTTGTTTTCCATCAGAAAAAGGCGCTCCAAAGAAGGTAAAAAGACAGAGGGACAAAGTGGTTAATATTCAACACATTAAGTAGAGTCTGTGATATTCTGCTAGCCCCTCTATTCTTGTTGCATTGATTTAAAAGGTCATCAACTGTCAAAATAATGTTTTTCATGAAATTGGATGATATTTAAAGGAAACCAGATCAAAGGATGATGACCAAAGTCTGAAAAATGACTGTTACTTCTACATCGATAAAGTTTGATCATAAAGTTAGTCGTCCCCTCCCCATGTCAAACATTTTGATTTATGATTAAGGGAACAAGGGAACATCACGTTAACTCTCATTTTAATACACCAATGGCAACAAGATATTCTCTAACCTGATTTAAGTAAGTTCCGCCTTGTAACCAACACCGGAGAAGGAGTGTTTGCAGAGAGGGCGTGGTATATATAGCTATTCTACTGGTGCCAATATTTGACTGTAGGGTGTCAGCAAATATAATGAAAAGTTTACCTTATTCATCTATGGCAAAGATACTTATACTGTATGTTTCCCCTTTCATATGTGTCTGGTGTTAGCTAGTTACTGGCTAGCTAGGTCTTCAGCCAGCATAGAACAAAAGGGGGTGAAGGTTCGTTCAAAACTCAGACACATTTGTCAAGTCAACACATCCATCAGTGCTGCTGTGAACCGGATTACAAGAGACATGCCAAACAGGAGATTTATATATAACAAAATCAATTTTTGATGCAATTCTATTATAAAGACAGTTGTGGCTTTACCAACTTGAACCAGCCCTGAAATTTGAGCAGTGAGGTTAATTTCTCACCACCTTGTCCCAGGTTGAAGGAAATCCCAACATGACATCGTGCATATGTAAAGAATTTGTTGTGAACCTTCCATCCAACAGAATAATCACTATATCCTAGGACATTATTCAGGAGTGTGCAACATTTCAATGTTAGATAGACATAGATTAACCCATGTTGTAGTTTATCATGCAGATTTGTCAGGACATCGTAATTTATGAAGCTCATTCTGAAATACAGATGTCATTTCTGTCCCAGGGAATTGTACTGTGTGCAAGTCTTAAAATTTAGACCCCAATTATTTGAATTAGGTGTTAGCAAAAACCTGTAAACTCCTGCGTATAAGAAAACTGTGGCTGTCATGACTACATTTGCTCTCATGTACTGAACAAGATTCTGAATGTTGAAGGTTAATCTCCTTGAGTTGCCTTTCAAGTGGGAATTACTTATTTTGTACAATTTTGTACAAAAGACTCATGCACAGATACAGAACCCCCCCCCCCAAAAAAACAATAATAATAAGTGTTTTAACATATATTTAAAAAGTGTTGACATGTTTATGGTTTTGAGGCTTGGACATCTGGTAACTACAGATCATCTGTCTAATGCCTTGCAAGGGGCGCGGAATGCATCAATACATGTACAATGCTGTATTCATTTTATTTACTTTATACAGCGCATTCGGAAAGTATTCAGACAACTTCACTTTTTCCACATTTTGCTACGTTACAGCCTTACTCTAAAATTGATTAAGTTACATTTTCCCTCATCAATCCACACACAATACCCCATAATGACAAAGCAAAAACAGTTTAGAAATTTTAGCAAATGAATACAACATTTTTAACAGAAATATCTCATTTACATAAGTATTCAGATCCTTTGCTATGAGACTCGAAATTCATCCTTGAGATGTGTCTACAACTTCATTGGAGTCTACCTGTGGTAAATTGATTGGACATGATTTGAAAAGGCACACACCTGTCTATATAAGGTCATACAGTTGACAGTGAATGCCAGAGCCAAAACCAAGCCATGAGGTCGAAGGAATTGTCCGTAGAGCTCTGAGATAGGACTGTGTCAAGGCACAGACATAGGGAAGAGTACCAAAAAATATCTGCAGCATTGAAGGTCCCCAAGGACACAGTGGCCTCCATCATTCTTAAATGGAAGAACTTTGGACCCACCAAGACTAATGGCGACACCTAAAGGACTCTCAGACCATGAGAAACACATCTGGAGGAAACCAGGCACCGCTCAACATCTGGCAAATACCATCCCTACGGTCAAACATGGTGATGGCAGCATCATGCTGTGGGGATGTTTTTCAGCTGCAGGAAATGGGAAACTAGTCAGGATCGAGGGAAAGTTGAACTCAGCAAAGTACAGAGACATCCTTGATGAAAACCTGCTCCAGAGCGCTCAGGACCTCAGAATGGGGCAAAGGTTCACCTTCTAACAGGACAACAACCCTAAGCACATGGCCAAGACAATGCAGGAGTGGCTTCGGGAAAAGTCTCTGAATGTCCTTGAGCGGCCCAGCCAGAGCCTGGCCTTGAACCCGATCAAACATCTCTGAAGAGACCTAAAAATAACTGTGCAGCGACACTCCCCATCCAACCTGACAGAGCTTGAGAGTATCTACAGAGAAGAATACGAGTAACTGTTATGCTTTGTCATTATGGGCTATTGTGTGTAGATTGATGAGGGGATAAAACTATTTCATCAATTTTAGAAAAGGCTGTAATGTAACAAAATGTGGAAAAAGTGAAGGGGTCTGGATACTTTCTGAATGCACTGTATATAAAAACATACATATATATATATATACACAGTGGGGCAAAAAAGTATTTAGTTCTCCCACTTAAAAAGATGAGAGAGGCCTGTAATTTTCATCATAGGTACATATGACATATGTACATATGACAGACAAAATGAGAAAAAAAAATCCAGAAAATCACAGTGTTTGATTTTTATATATATATTGTTTGAGTAACCTTGTGTATCACCAAATTAGCTTGAGATGATTTTACTGCAACATTGGTCACTGCATCCAAGTTGCTTGACATAGGCATTTCAAAGAGCTGTCAGTCAAGGCGAGCTCATGAATATAAGCTCCCCGCCCACTCAGCCTGTCTTTTCAAACTTCCTGGTAGTTATAGATGAGAGAAAAATTACTTTTCAGAATGACTGTTCAGGACGTTTAAAAGACTGCTTCGTGTGAAAATGAAGGTTAACTCATGTGAAATGTCAAGAAAACGCACTAATCTGATGAATCCACACAACATATTTGATCACCTTTAATCCTGGAAACTCTTTACCTCCCAACAAGAAAGTGCTGTTTGTGCTTGTTTACCATTTTGAAAGTACACCACAACATGGATGCCTCTGATGGTTCTTTAATGGCATAGAATTGCCTTTATGTGAAACACCCTTTCTCCTCTGAATGGTCTTCAGAGAGAGGTTTCTCAGTATTTCAACCACCCACAGATGAATCAATTCACACCTGCTGACTACAGACAATGAGCATAGAACTATAATCACCATCAAGATAAAAGATGTTAAGTATTTCAAACATAACTGAGCCAACATAATGGTGTTCTCTGTCTTACATTTAGGTGGGCTGGCTCCATTATTATGTGGATCTCACTGGAGGCGCTGCCTTTGGCTCTGACATGTATTCTGACTACAAATCACCTCTTGTGCCTCCGATTACCTTTAATTATGCTTTAACATCCTGTTGGAACAGAGTCAACGACCATAGAAGCACACGCTGGAGGCTTGCTAAGGGCTTGGAAAGGTAGGTAAGATCTTGGAAAGGTAGGCTTGGAAAGGTAGGTACCTTGGAAAGGTAGGTAAGATCTTGGAAAGGTAGGCTTGGAAAGGTAGGTACCTTGGAAAGGTAGGTAAGATCTAGGATGTTCTGTCAGCACAATATAATTAAAAACAAAAACATGTTTTAAGTGAGAAGTAGGCATTGGTCTGATGCCGAAAAGAAAGGAAATTGCCAGAGCAATGTTTAAAACAAGACAGAGAAAGTTGGTTGTTTAACCTAACAGAAAAGACAGAACAAATATTACAACAAATATTATGGTTAAACTCAAATATATTAATTGATTAATTTTGTATTATTATTCCAAAACAATGTTTTTTTTAATCAATTAGTATGTTTGAGTTGAACCATATTTGTTGTAATATTTGTTCTGTCTTTTCTGGTAGGTTAAACTACTAACTTCCTCTGTCTTGTTTTAAAAAGTGATATTTTGGAGATGATTTCATTTTCAAATAACCGAAAAACGGTACAGTCTTTGTATAGTCTTGAACATGAGGTGAGACATTCTTACCAATCTGCTAGAGAACCAGTTTGGATAGATTTGTTTTTATTGTGATAAGACACTCAAATGGTCAGACTTTTACAGATCAGTTAATCAAAATATTGTATTTTCATGGAATCATTTAAAAACACTATTCACATGTATGACAGATGCATATTTTGCATATATTTACAGATAAAATGACACTTAAAATCAAAATGACACAAGATATAAAAAAAAGCCTCTGTAAAAGTCTGACTATAAGACCTATGAACCTGTGTGTGGAATAATGTGAATGTACGTCCGTGGAAGACTGAGAAAAATTAATTGGCGCTTTGAGTGTCATTTTTAGAAAATGTCCGATAAAGATAGGCTAATGCAATTAAAATGTACTTTCCATAATTATGACCATTTATGTCACATTAATTCAACTCTTATTCCTATATCACTTCTAAACTGACAAACATAAAATATACCTTTTACAAATACATTAGTACGTTTAATACATTTGTTTCAAGCAATAGAGCATATGCTTTGTATACTGGTATGTTGGGCAAATATACAGTTTTGAGCAAATTCTCATATCACTTTGCTCAACTTGTCACTTACAAGGATTTTGTATGGCTGTTGAAATGTACAGAACATTAATCAGCTATGCCTGCTCCATATCTAAGGCCCCCTGAGTTGTTGCTGGTGCTGCTTTACTTTCTTGACTTTGTCATTGGACCTGCGTCTACGCTTGGCACACTCTGTTGAAGCAGCATCATCTCTCACAACATGCCTCGCATCCTCCTCTCTGATTGCTTCCAGGGTCACCAAAGTGCTGTCATCCACAATTTGTCGGCTTTTTTTGCCCACAAAGACAGTTTTGGGGCATTGCGACCATATTACAGAGTTCAGACATTCATTTGCATTCTGGGATCCTCCGTGCTGCATTCTTTTGAGAAGGTTATCAGTTGACATCCTATGATATAGAGGTACCATTTTCTGTGCAACCTCTCTATTCAAAAAAGTATGGCCTCCATGGTTTTTGTGACTGGGTGGATCTTCACCATTTTCTAGGGTTCAGTGGTACCAGCACCAAGATGATGAGCATCTACCGCGAATAGGGATTTTGTCTGTTGACATGGAATGGACAAGACCAGCCCAGATAGCATTCTTCATGCCCTCTCCATCACCCTGGTAATAAAGAATCTCACCCCTGTAATAGTTTTGTAGACTCTTACACTTTTGTGCAGTGAGTTTCCCTGCAACTCTCCCACCGAGGTGTTTCTCTGAACTAAGTTTACGAGGCGCTGTTCCCATCCTCTTGTGGGCATTATTGATGCATTCTAGTTTCCCTATCTCAATGCCTGGGTAGGGATCTAATTTGACATCTGTCTTGTATGCAGTACTGTCACCATCTGAGAGAATCTGGATGTTACGAACGTGGTGGCGACTGATTGATCTGGCCCACATGCGTTTAGCTGCTTCCTGCTCCATTGCTTTGCTCGAACCTGAGACGTTTTGAGCACAGTCATCTGCATGTGAATCCTTCCATTCCCTGAACTCCTCCTCACTAATTCCACTTTTCCTTTTCATCACACATGCATGGCAGTATGAAGACAACACCTCATAGTCTATCACTATACCTGTTACAATGTCTATGCACGCACCTATCCTGTAGTTGGAAGTGAATCCTCTCTTGTACCAAGTGCCATCCTCATCCTCCTTCAGCAAATCTGCTATGTCTGGGTCTATATCTGCATATGCACATATCTTTGTAGCACTCTCCAGTGACTGTGGCCCTCTCTGAGTCTCTGCAACTAAAGTATTTATTATGACGTCTGTCGACATTAGTCATAACTGCATTACTAAATGTCAGCATGTTACCCTATGTAAATATTAGCATATCAATATGTATTTTCTTAATGTAAAGCGAATTTCTCAGTAATCACTGTAGGCCTATGCGACAGTCTCATTGTATAGTTATGTTTTCCTATTACTCTGTTTATTCACTTTGAATTCATTTGCTGGAGCAAGGAAATCTGTACACAGCAAGTCACCTGACAATAATGTGCTACTCTCCCCTTTTATTTACCTGTCACTCTCCTGTTATGTCTCTGATATGAGCTGAGATGCAAGGAAGAAATCCCTAGAACTTTGCTTATGTTCTTAAGTACAGCATAACCGAGTCCAAGTTTGTGGGCTAGAAGAACCATCCTCACATTTATGTCAAATGCCACATCTCCCCTTGAGCATTCCTGCAGCCTGGAGGAAGTGTAAACACTCCTCCTAAATGCATCACAATCACCTTCACAGTGTGCACATTCTATCATGACAGAATTACAGAATCCCTGGTTGGTGGGGTCTATAGTGATTTTCAGTCCAGTGTGTAGAAACTTAGGGCAAATTAAATCATGTACAAGTTGGTTTATTTGTGACATGTGGAATAAAAGCCACTGTTGGCTGGCTGGCTAGTTGATCGCTGTTAGCTGTCACCTTTGTCTAAACAAATTTCTGTCTCGACATGCTGCTGCCGGCTACCTCCTTTTCCTCATCTACCTGTACTGCCATTGCCTGTGTATAGTACCCATCACAATTTGGTTGTAATCCAGAGAGGTTGGAAACATTATCTAGATATTCTATGAGATCTTCTATGAGGCTGTGGAGGGATCCAAATTGTGGATTTAAAAGAAAACATGAATCATCAGCGTTCCCCAACATGTAAATACTCCAGGCATTCATATATCAGTTCCAGTCATACTTATTCAAAAGCCTTTTCAAAGTCAGCTATGAATACCAGGTCTGGTTTCCCAGATTTTTCATAGTGTTCTATTGTTTCCAGTACTTGTCCTTATTTTATCTCCAATGTATTGTCCATGTAAAAAACCTGTCTGATTAGGATGAATAATATCCGACAATACCTGTTTACTACTATGTGCTATGCATTTTGCATCACAACACTGAAGTGTAAAGGGCCTCAATTTTTTTTAATGGGCTGGATCTTTATATTTACTACTTGTGTCCTGTTTCAGTAATAATGAAATCAGATCTGGGTGATGATCTGATAATCTACAATTATTATAGGAGTGGTTAAAACATGCTAATATCAGTCCTCTGAGTACATTAAACAACAGTTTGATGTACCTTAACTGGTATGCCATCAAGCCCTGGAGTTTTCCCCGACTTACAACTTTAATTTCATCAAGAAATTCATCCCAAAAATTATTTTTGGTAGAATTTCTATGTTGAATATTAAAAAGGAATTTGATGCACTTTTCCCTATTGTCCATACAGTTTGCTATATTTTTATAATATATGAATCTTACTTAAATAAGTTCCTCCATTTATTTTAGTTTTTCCTCTAACGTATTCTATGCCTCTATTGTACAGTTTTTATTGCTATCCACTGTACTGTTGGTCCCTCTATTGGCCCCTCTATTTCCTTTGTTAATATTAATTTATTTGACCTAAATTGCTTTTGTTTTAAAAGATCAGTATTGAATTGCATAGCACATTTAAAAGTTTCCAACACAATAAGGGGATCTGCTGTAAAAACGGTATATTATATTGGAAAAAGTCAGCTATAAATGATTTTGTCCTGGTTAAAATTAAGCTGTCAGCCAATAGGCTTCGATTAAATGTACAAATCTGTTTATGGTCCAATAACATATTTAAAATAATCCATCTACCTTGCAGATCTGTTTGTACAATTTGCTAATTTGGATCAAAATTATTGTTAAGTAATGTCATCACCCCTTTTGAGTTTCTTTAACCATGGAAGAAGTATATTTTGCCCACCTCAAACCTTATTCCACAAAACCTAATCTAAAATTGTACAATTACAACTGGCTATACGTATTTCACCATTTACCATAATGAGATACAAGTGTTAATTGTATTTATCATAATATATGTTTGTAAACTTACCATAACAAATTACCATAATGATTGAGTGTCCATATACTGTAGCGGTACCATAGTATTTGCATTGCTACTGAGTAAACCTCCAATTGTTCTCCACTATTCCACCCGATAAAACCTCCCTCCATCCAAAGTTGGATTGTCTGGCAGACCATCCCTGTCCACCTCTATCTTAGGGCCTTTGGGATATTGGGACCCATCCTTTATTGGGACCCATCCCACACAACAGAAGCAGATAAACTGACAAAAGCATTTCCAACACCCTCACCTCAATTGTAAACAGTTATTTTAAAAATATATACAGTACCAGTCAAGTTTGGACACACCTACTCATTCAATGGTTTTTCTTTATGTTTTGCTATTTTCTACATTGCAGAATAATAGTGAAGACATCAAAACTATGAAATTACACAAATGGAATCATGTAGTAACAAAAAAAGTGTTAAACAAATCAAAGTAGCCACCCTTAGCCTTGATGACAGGTTTGCACACTCT
Source organism: Oncorhynchus tshawytscha (assembly GCF_018296145.1). Taxonomy (NCBI): domain Eukaryota; kingdom Metazoa; phylum Chordata; class Actinopteri; order Salmoniformes; family Salmonidae; genus Oncorhynchus; species Oncorhynchus tshawytscha. Next base: position 52,941,190 of record NC_056431.1, on the reverse strand, counting down.
TGGCATTCTCTCAACCAGCTTCATGAGGTAGTCACCTGGAATGAATATAAATTAAAAGGTGTGCCTCGTTAAAAGTTCATTTGTGGAATTTCTTTCCTTCTTAATGTGTTTCATCCAATCAGTGTTGTTGTGACAAGATAGGGGTGGTATACAGAAGATAGCCCTATTTGGTAAAAGACCAAGTCCATATTATGGCAAGAACAGCTCAAATAAGAAAAGAGAAACAACAGTCCATCATTACTTTAAGACATGAAGGTCAGTCAATGAGGAAAATTTATTCAAGTGCAGTTGCAAAAACCATCAAGCGCTATGATGAAACTGGCTCTCATGAGGACTACCACAGGAAAGGAAGACTCAGAGTTACCTCTGCTGCAGAGGATACGTTCATTACAGTTACCAGACTCAGAAATTGAAGCCCAAATAAATGCTTCACAGAGTTCAAATAAGGGACATCTCAAAATCAACTGTTCAGAGGAGACTGCGTGAATCAGCCCTTCATTGTCATGGTTCCACCGGTCACCAGAGGGCAGCAGAGACATGAACAAAACTCAGGTGTGTCCTATTTACTCATTATAATTTCCCTGTTAAAAGAGGTGTGTTTTCTGTTGTCCTTTGCAGGAGCTTGAATTTTTTGCCGTGTGTGGTCGTTTCCTGAGTGAGTTTTCGAGATTTAGTGTTTGTTGTTTTTTAAGTGTACTGTGATCCTGCGAGTAAAGTATTATGTTTATCCTTAACCACTGACTCCTCGCCTGGTCTCTTCTCTGATCCAGGGTCCACATCACCATGTCACATTCATGGTCGATTAGCTGCAAAGAAACCACTCCTAAAGGACACCAATAAGAAGAGACTTGCTTGGGCCAAGAAACACAAGCAATGGACATTGGACCGGTGGAAATCTGTCCTTTGGTCTGATGAATACAAATTTGAGATTTTTGGTTTCAGCCACCGTGTCTTTGTGAGACACAGAGTAGGTGGATGGATGATATCTGAATGTGTGGTTCCCACCGTGAAGCATGGAGGAGGAGTTGTGATGGTGTGGGGGTGCTTTGCTGGTGACACTGTGTGATTTACTTAGAATTCAAGTCACACTTAAACAGCAGGGCTACCACAGCATTCTGCAGCGATACGTCATCCCATCAATGTTGTAAATGACTATTGTAGCTGGAAACGGCAGATTTAAAAAGAAAAATGAAATATCTACATAGGCGTACAGGGGCCCATTATCAGCAACCATCACTCCTGTGTTCCAATGGCACGTTGTTAGCTAATCCAAGTTTATCATTTTAAAAGGCTAATTGATCATTAGAAAACTAGCCTTCTTTAGACTAGGTGAGTATCTGGAGCATTGGCATTTGTGGGTTCGATTACAAGCTCAAAATGGCCAGAAACAAAGAGCTTTCTATTCTTGTTCTGCGAAATGAAGCCTATTCCATGCGAGAAATTGCCAAGAAACTAAAGATCTCGTACAATGCTGTGTACTACTCCCTTCACAGAACAGCGCAAACTGGCCCTAACCAGAATAGAAAGAGTGGGAGGCCCCGGTGCACAACTGAGCAAGAGGACAAGTACATTAGAGTGTCTAGTTTGAGAAACAGACACCTCACAAGTCCTCAACAGGCAGCTTCATTAAATAGTACCTGCAGAACACCAGTCTCAACGATAAGAGGTGACTCCGGGATGCTCTTATGTCCAGTGCCTGTGTTCTTTTGCCCATCTTAATATTTTCTTTTTATTGGCCAGTCTGAGATATGGCTTTTTCTTTGCAACTCTGCCTAGAAGGCCAGCATCCCGGAGTCGCCTCTTCACTGTTGACATTGAGACTGGTGTTTTGCGGGTACTATTTAATGAAGCTGCCAGCTATTGGGCTCCGAGTGGTGCAGTGGTCTACGGCACTGCATCTCAGTGCAAGAGGCGTCACTGCAGTCCCTGGTTTGAATTCAGGCAGCATCACATCCTGCCGTGATTGGGAGTCCCATAGGGCGGCGCACAATTGGCCCAGCATCGTCTGGTTTTGGCATTGTAAATAGGATATGTTCTTAACTGACTTGCCTGACTTAATTGGATGACATAATCAAAAATGACCTCACTCTTATTTAAGTCTCTGCTAAACTTTTGACTGGTACTGTATATATAACAAAAAATCTTGCATATCTTAATTTATTTCCACAATTAACAAATAATACGTGTAATGATGGAGGCAGTTCATACGAAGTATTGTTACCTATAACTAGGATAATTACATATTTGGCAAGCAATTATTATTTTGGCAAACAATTATTGGGATTCATCCTGTATTGTCCCTAACATCATTACCCCATAGCAACAGATGTACCTACTTCTTAATTAAGATGTTAGGTTATGGTTAGTTATAACATTACCTATAACCCAGGGGTCTATTTATAACATAATTGTCTAAATTGCATTGTCAAACAATGCCAAAGAAAAAACATTAATATACGTAGAAAAACCCTCATCCTTTCCTGTAAGTCTAAATATGATACTGCTATATCTAAAAAAATAAAAAAATAACAATTTTCCATGCCTGAAAAGAGAAGAAACATATGCTCTTCATTTAACGGGGATTAACTTGCCTTGTAGTACATAAGCACAAATCCCCAGCTTTGCCTTCTCCCTGTCTTTGCCAAAATAAGTCATATTGTTAGGCTATTGCTAGACTATCAACCACATTAGTCACTGTTCTCTTAATTAACCCCCATGCAAAAACTACAGATCTATCGCAAACCCTTTAGCTGGTTCTGAGCTGTGGCAGGCTGGCATGGTGGTGTTGACAGTGTGGAAAACAAGGACTACTGGGTCAGTATCCAAAATGGCACCCTTTTGACCAGAGCCCTATCAGTCCTGGTCAAAAGTAGTGTACTACATAGGGAACAAGAGTATCATTTGGGACACAGACTGGGTGTAATTGAGCTGAATGAGCCTCCTGCCCCCCACACACTAATTCTAATGAGTTGAGAGAACGGGGAGCGACGGGGCAGCCACCAGGTGTTCCTGTGACGTCTGCGTGTTCTGGGCTCCAATCCCATGACCCGAACGGACCTCCATGATTAAGCCAGAGAAAAGCTGTTATGTTACAGACCTGTTGCGTTCAGCTAATTGTTGTATTGTTAATAGGCATTGATTACAGTGTTCCCTCACTGTTTACTGTCTCAGTGAATGATACAAGTCCATTATGATGCCTGCCTATAAACAGGATGAAATTAATCAATTATCAACTGGGAGCAATGACATTTACAACCTCTAAATCCATTGAATGATGCATCCCAAATGACACTCGGTTCCTTTTATCGTGCAGTACTTTTGACCAGGGCCGATCATTTTGACCAGTGTACTAAATAAGGTATAGGGTACCATTGGGACACAACTGAAGAGTGAACTAAGTTCATTCACACCGCAGTGTGCACTGCAGGATGATCCTCATCTACATAAAAGAAGCCAGCTGGGCATGAGAGGATGGTGAGAGGGAAATGGGGCATGGGGCATGGGAGCAAGCTCTCAGGGGTAAAATGGCATAAGGTAGGTAGCATATGGTAGGGGCATTCAGGGGCATTGACGAACCCCCTAGCAGCAGTACCTTAAGGTCACTCCCATTGAGTCTCATTCTGTTGATCCTCCGTCCACTGGGTCTGGAAGAGTCTATCCAGTAGATGAACTCCTTCTTGTAGTCAAAGTCTATGTGGATGATATTGTTCAGGCCCTGTAGATACAAGAGAGAAATTATTAGATTCAATTGACATTTATTGACCTAAAAAAGGAAAATCTTAATGCAGTTCAGACATTACATATCCAAGCCACATAGAAACATATGCAGGAAACAAACAGTAAATAGTCAGATATGAACAATTCCCCCATGAACCAAATCTACATATACAAGAAGCTACACAACATTGTACATAAGGGGTAAATGCTACCTGAAGCACTCTTTTCACAAGTTAAATAGATTTATGAATTGCAATTGAGTGTAATTCAGAATATAAGCAAGATTTAAAAGCAGAAGAAAGAGTAAGTAAAAGCTGTGATTAAGTGGTACTTCATCATAAAATTGCTTCAGTAATGCAAAGAACAGTAAGAAAGTAGAGTGCATTCGGAAAGTATTCAGATGCCTTGGTTTTTCCCCACGTGTTGTTATGTTACAGCCTTATCCTAAAATGATTAAATAAAAAAAATCCTCAATGTACACACAACACGCCATAATGGCAAAGCGAAAACAGTTTTTATTTTTTATTTTTGCAAATGCATAATTTAAAAAAAAAACAGAAATACTTTATTTACATAAATATTCAGACCCTTTGCTATGAGACTCGAAATTGAGCTCAGATGCATCCTGTTTCCATTTATCATCTTTGAGATGTTTCAGCAACTTGATTGGAGTACACCTGTGATAAATTCAATTGATTGGACATGATTTTGAAGGGCACACACCTGTCTAAAAAAGCTCCCACAGTTGACAGTGCACGTCAGTGCAAAAACTAAGCCATGAGGTTGAAGGAATTGTTCTAGAACTCTGAGACAGGATTGTGTCGAGGCACAGATCTGGGAAAGAGTACCAAAACATGTCTGCAGCATTGAAGGTCCCCAAGAACACAGTGGCCTCCATCATTCTTAAATGGAAGAAGTTAGGAGCAAGAAGTTGAGCAATCGGCAGAGAAGGGCCTTGGTTAGGGAGGTGACCAGGAACCTGATGGTCACTCTGACAAAGCTCCAGAGTTCTTCTGTGGATATGGGAGAACCTACCAGAAGGACAACCATCTCTGCAGCACTCCACCAATCAGGTCTTTATGGTAGAGTGGCCAGATGGATGCCACTCCTCAGGAAAAAGCACATGACAGACCACTTGGAGTTTGCCAAAAGGCACCTAAAGGACTCTCAGACCATAAGAAACAAGATTCTCTGCTCTGATGAAACCAAGATTGAACATTTTGGCCTGAATGCCAAGCGTCACGTCTAGAAGAAACATGGCACCATCCCTACGGTGAAGCATGGTGGTGACTGCATCATGCTGTGGGGATGTTTTTCAGCGGCAGGGACTGGGAGACTAGTCAGGATCGAGGGAAAGATGAACAGAACAAAGTACAGAGAGACCCTTGATTAAAACCTGCTCCAGAGCGCTCAGACTGGGGCGAAAGTTCACCTTCCAACAGGACAACGACACTAAGCACACAGCCAAGACAACGCAGTAGTGGCTTCGGGACAAGTCTCTGAATGTCCTTGAGTGGCCCAGCCAGAGCCCGGATTTGAACCCAATCGAACATCTCTGGAGAGACCAGAAAATAGCTGAGCAGCAACGCTCCCCATCCAACCCAACAGAGCTTGAGAGAATATGCAAAGAAGAATTGGAGAAACTCCCTAAATAGAGATGTGCCAAGCTTGTAGCGTCATACCCAAGATAACTCAAGGCTATAATCGCTGCCAAAGGTGCTTCAACAAAGTACTGAGTTAAGGGTCTAAATACTTACAATATGTAAATGTGATATTTCAGTAAAAAAAACAATTATGCATTTACAAAATGTTCTAAAAACCTGTTTTTGCTTTGTCATTGTTTTTTTTGTGTAGATTGAGGGGGGGGGAAAACAATGTAATCTATTTTAGAATAAGGCTGTAACATAACAAAATGTGGAAAAAGTCAAAAGGTGTGAATACTTTCCCGAAAGCATTATACGTATACTGTAAGTGAGGGCATATTCTTCAGTGAGACTCTGGAAGTGGATGATTCACAAACGTAAGTAATCCACACATACAGGCCGGTCAACACATTTAGATTTAGCTAGGGTTTCTGTATTTGTTGATGTTCATTATTCCGGTTCTCCAAAGATTTGGTGAAATATACAAATTGCTGTGATATGGCCTAGGAGGGTGCAAATTGACATGATGGTAAAGGCCCATGAATCACACGCTCTCATGCAACGGCATGCCCCATTTGACCTAGAGTCAAATAGGTACATAGGTCTCTCTACTCATAAGGAACACATTTGCCTCAAAGACGGCATTTGGAATTTAGAAAACGTTACTCTGCTGGCACCGAGTGACTGATCTGCACAAAACTTCATATACAGCATATTTGGCCCAAGGTCTATCAATGCAATATTTTACAAGCTAGCATCTCACACAACATGGTCTCTACTCTATCAATAAACATTCACCTGGTCGTGGTCTGGCACATAAATGCATATAAATCACACACAAGATGTTCATTATGTAACAACTTGATACACATGTTCCAAAACAATGTCAAGACTAAACCAATGCAATGACATTGTGATCAACCACACAGTGGCGCTATAATGGGCACATGTTTATATTCCTTGATCTGTTTGACTGGGAGTAATGAAATATGACACACACGCTTGGGGATAGGAGTCTAGCTAACCTGTAGAATATAGTTCAGTTGGGTCACACGGTGATGCTGTTGGACAGGAAAATGAGCAAAGAAAATAAATGATGAAATATTTACTTCACAACAAACAAGATAAAATACAAAACAATGAAACTAAGTAAACAACTAAAAAGCACCGCAAGGAAAAGCAATGCTAAAAATGTGTTTTAAGATCTCTTTAAAATATGTCCACAGTTAAGGCCCCCTTCAGGTTCTCTGACAGGCTATTCCAGAGGCTGGGGGCATAACATCTAAAGACTGCCTCTCCATGCCTCTTGTTCCTAGGCTTTGGGATAGTTAAGAGGGCAGTGCCAGATGACCTGAGGGACCTACTGGTTACATAACTTAAAAGCATTTCTGACATGTATTGGGGTGCACAATCGTGTATTGATTTAAAAAACAATAAAATAATCTTAAATCTTGAATTCTAAAACTCACAGGCAGCCAGTGCAGAGACTTTAAAACATGTGTACTGTGTGCCCTCCGTCTGATCTTGGTCAGTATCCGTGCTGCAGCATTCTGTATGTTTTGCAGTTGACCAATAGCCTTCTTGGGTAGACCAGACAGGAGAGCATTACAGTAGTCAAGCCTGCTTGTAATAAAAGCATGCATGAGTCTCCTGCGAAATGCAGTGACTGCCTTCAGCTATTTTCTTAAACCCAGTGAAAACTGAAGCACTACCAAGAGAAGCCCTATCCTATCAAAGACATAAGAGTGAGGTACATCTCTTGCTGTCATGTTCAGAAGACCCCCTGTCAGTCAGATAGGAAACACTCCCTTAACAATTGCACCTCCTCTGCTGGGCTGCACGGCAGGTGCCATGATAAGGTGTCGGAGAATCTGACAGGCTGTACCAGACATCTTCATCAGATCATCAACACCCTCAAAGACAGCCTGCGCCAGTATCCTTAGGGACCTCTCTAGGGGAGCCCTCTCTTTCCTCTCTCTCTCTCAGACAGAGCAGCTCTTAAGGCCAAACAGCTCATTGGAGGAAAGGACTGCATATGGGTGGACTCAATCTCTTACATTTATTAATACAAAAGGGGAGAAAGACAGAGGTCCAAAATAGGCCTATTGTATGTAGGCCTATCATCAGGCATAATAACGTATATTGTAGGCCTAATTGTATGAAAAGTATGGATATGGTAAGATGACTCAACTGCATTTGTAGTGTGATTAAGTCCAGATACATTCCATCTGATGAAAAGGGTTAATAACTGTAACATGCTGATTGGATCATCATCTCAGATTTACATAAAATCATTAGTGGCATGACTTAAATTGAACATGTAATGGTTTGATACACTGACACGAGGTCAGTGGAGTGTCAGCCAGACGGTAATGCAGCAGCGCTACTTAGTAGAGATGGTCATATGCAGATCCCCCCCACTTCAGCTTCCATTAATGCTAACATAGTGATTAAAGTGAATGATTGCTGCTGAGGCCAGCCAGGCCACTCAACAGAGTCAGGAGGAAGAGATGATTCTCAATAGGCCCCTATAGAATTCCCCCAGGTTAAACTCTATTCTCAGAGTGTGTGATTCATAAAATGAACCTGGGATTCAAGTGGCTAACATGACAGTGGTGATGAGGCCTAACCGTGATTGAAATAGATTCTCCGTAGGGACCTCACTAACACTATTTCCCACTGTCAATCAACACGAGCAGGTCGACTCCCCCACAGGGAGGGCGAGTGAAGAATCACATTGAAATTGGAAGGTTGACAAGCTGGAGAATGACAAAATGATGTAATGTAATGCCGAAACGTAGATGGTACACAGGGTATATACTGTAATACAGAGCTCTCTCTGTAAGAAGCAAGCAGCTGTGGCTTTTCTGACACAACTTCTCAACTATCATCTCCTCTTCATAACAAGGTCAGGCTAGGCAACCTCGACCCCACGTATATCCCTGCTAAAAATGCTTCTGATATTTCCTATGAAATAGGAATGAGAAGTACTGTAGTCATAGTGAACATTTTGCTGTAAGAAAGTCCATTATCTCTCCAAATAACTATACCTGTATCTAAGTAACCTGGAGCACTTTGAAATTAATATAAATAAAATACAAACAAGATACCGTACATGATTCAATTAGCTTAGGCAGTGATCCATGAAAAGGTGTCAGTATTTTGTACAAAGACATTAAATGCAATATACCATACATTTATCAGTTTCCATCTTAGTAAATTAGCAGATTCTTTCATCCAGAGCAGTTAGAGTTAAGTGCTAATCTCTCAAGGGCACATCGACAGATTATTCACCTAGTTGACTCTGGGATTTGAACCAGCGACCTTTCAGTTACATTTAACTGATTTACATAATGACTCAATTTGCAGGCAGAGAGTATTATTAGGGCTAAATGAGGGTGTTTTCAACGGGCCAGTATTGTGGGCCACTTGTTATAACAGATGTGTCACTATACGGATCTTAATTGTTGCACCATTAAGGTTTCACGGTTCCATTTCATGATCCGGTTTTAATCTCTCTCTCTCTCTCTCTCTCTCTCTCTCTCTCCCCCTCTCTCTCATTAACAGTCAAAGTCAGCAGATGAATCAGAGACATGTGAAACACAAGACAAGGACAACTATGAATGCACTAATTGTAAGTTTCTCTGGATAAAAGCTTCTGCTAAATGACTCAAATGTAAAATCTTAACTAAATGCAACATGGCAGTGTAGTAGCAAGGTAATCTTAGTGACAGGGATAAATATATGCAAACCAGATATGGTTACAGATCTAATTGTGTGCACTTGATCTTCTGGTTTCTGTCATTTTACCCTGAGACGGTCTTATCTTTCCAAAACAGAGTGATAGACAGACTAAGATCCGTATGCATATTTTGGCATCAGTTTAAAACAAATATTTTCACTTGTGTAGATATATGTTTTCTATATTATCTTGTAGATATATGGTTTCCTCTTACCTGTTTCAAAATGGTGTAGTTTGATCCATCCACACTCAGTTTCCTGATTTCATGATGATCTGCTAGTATGAGAAACGGTTCCTCCACTGAAAGGAAGAGAACAAACAAATGTCCTTTAGAATAAGGTAAACAAAAACAAAAAACACTGGAATCCAATGTGTCACTGGAACCATTCCATCAGACTGCAGTACAGCACTGGTATTCTACAGTCCTACGCTTGGCATTTCTGAAAATAGGTAAACATCCTTTAGAACAGCTCTTGTGAAATACTGTACATCACTAGAGAACCATTCTGACGGACAGCAGGTTAATACACTACAAGCTAATTACCAAGACGTGAATATCCTTACCTGAGAGAGCCTTGCAGGTGTTGGGGCTGCGCTCCAGGGCTTCGTAGCCGTCCACACACAGACACTTGAAGGATCCGTAGGTGTTGATGCAACGCTGGCTGCAGGGCAGGCTGGAGGAACATTCATCAACGTCCACACACGTTTTCCCGTCATCCTTCAGCCGGAATCCAGGCCAACACTTGCACTGATCATCACACAAACAGAGAAGTAATGGAGCATATTTTAGTCTAGACAAATTGAACAAATTGTAGTCTATTTACTCAAGATATTGCAGCAGCTGGTTGATACAGTAAATGCGGGACATTCAGCTCCAAATGTAAATTGTAACAACACTCACTTAAATCTAACTTCTCAATTTGCCAGTACATCTACTCACAAAATAACACAAGACCAATAAAAAACACTGGCATCAGCATGATGACATACATGTCATGGCAGAAGAACAATACGAAATAAATTAAAACGGCTGCCATTCAGCAAATCCAGCCCAAAATAACTGTATCAGCTGTTACTGGCCACTGCTTAAATTCCTCTCTGATCTACAGTTCTAACCTTCCAGGCCTTTCTGCTGATATATCTGTTCAGGCCAGATGGATGAGTTAGGGGTCTCTGTTGATGTGCTCTCTGGTCATCCAGCTTTGTTATGCTTCAGTCTCTAGACAGCCAGGTCAGGGAACACTTTTTTACTCTATCCTTGTTGGTCACTTTGTAATGCAGAGAGCAGGGGGCAAGGAGGGGGCAAGAGGGGGGCAAGGAGGAGGCAAGGGGAGAACCCAGATTGAGGGTCAGAGTGTGTTATTCTGACATCTCTGATGGCTGTGTGGTCACCCCGGAGCGACGACCGTGCCCTGGATCCAGGCCAGACAGCAGAATAGCACAGTTAGCTTGTGTGGGTAAGCCTAATATAGTCTCAGGCACAACATAATCAATCATTTAAATCATGAAAATAAGGAGATAATAATGTTGGCACTTTACCAGTGCTGTGTTACAGTCTTCTGCATACAAAATATTTCAGAAACAATACCGTTTCCTTGATTAAACTCAGGTTCTGTACTTATTTAAAACGTTTCTATTGTTTTGGCTACATTATTATTGGTAATAGCTGCAAACCCTCCAGCGTGTTACAGCTGTCCACCTATCAATCTGTCTCTGACAGAACTAAGGATTGGATATTAAGAACTTATAAAACCTGACGAAAGGAAAACTAACCTTGATTATGATTCTGAGTATACTGGCCCGAGCGTGTATCAAGGCCCGAGCGTGATAATTCCTACCTTGTATCCAACAGGAAGTTCCTGACAGTTCTGTGTACAGCCACTGACTCTGCGATTCAGACACTCGTTCACGTTGCAGTTCTTCTCATCGGACCTGTCTCCACAGTCGTCTTTCTTGTCACACAGACTCCCTTCAGAGATGCAGCGTCCATTGGAACACATGAAGAATGAACCGTTGCACAGACTCCCTGGAAGGTAATTTATAACTCAATGGCAAAGCAAAAAGTATTTCCGATAGTTATTTTTTATACTGCATTTTGGTAAATCAGATTAACTTTATTCAAGATGAATGCTATTTGGAAAGTTTTACTTGTACAGTCTTCATATCTTTCGTTTCTATCCTCTATTAGTTAGACTGCTGACAGTAATGGATAGATTGGTACTGTAGAGAGAACCAAACAGCAGCAGACAGTACCTGTATCTAAGCAAACAGCAGTAGACTATACCAGCTGCAGCCAGAAAGTACTAACAGCAGTAGACTATACCAGCTGCAGCCAGAAAGTACTAACAGCAGTAGACTATACCAGCTACAGCCAGAAAGTACTAACAGCAGTAGACTATACCAGCTGCAGCCAGAAAGTACTAACAGCAGTAGACTATACCAGCTTCAGCCAGAAACTACGAACAGCAGTAGACTATACCAGCTGCAGCCAGAAAGTACTAACAGCAGTAGACTACATTACCTGCAGCCAGGCATTTGAGGTTCAGGGGCAGCTCGTCAGATCCGTCAGGACAGTCCGGGTAACCGTCACACTCCCATTGAGCACTCAGCAGGCAGCGGCCGTCCCCACAGCGAAACTCCTCAGGTCCACAGGACCGGTACTCTGCAGAGACAGAGATACAAAGAGAGTGCTGCAGCCTCACTAACTGACACTCACACAGGCCAACACATCATCGCAGTTCCGAGTTACTGTAAAGGCATTATACTTCCAACTAATTTTCTGTTACAGTAAGGTCTTAATGAGTTTTAACTCTGTTATAATGTAATACAATGTTATTACTCAGTTATTACTCTGTGGTAATGAAGAGAAAGCAACAAATCTACTTGCCACATTCAAGTGACTCGTCAGATCCATCCTCACAGTCATCGTCATGATCACAGACAAAACGCAGGGGGATGCAGGCTTTGTTGTGGCAACGGAAGGAGTTGTCATCACATGTGTTGTTGGGTGCTGGGGGTGGGTGAGAAACAATGTTGAAGGGTTACATTACGAGTCAACATCACTCTAGAGATGTGGGATCACAATGCATATGCTCAACAATATGGAGTCAGCACTGAGGAAGTGGGGTGGAGGTGGAGGAGGTATTTTCTTATCACTTTCATTTTTATTGCTGGTGAACTCTAACTTCTCCAAAATCCTAAAAAAACAAAAACTCATTCATATTTTGTTAACCTTTTTTGTCCACTATTTAGTGACTGCCATTGTATGTTTGCACATGCAAAAGAAGGAAAACAAGACGCCAGAGGAACGCCAGGTAGTGACATCACACTGAACTCTCACACTCTCCTTTAGTGAATAATGTGGAAATCCTAGTTAGTAAAACATACTAACACAGAGTGGTAAAGCTAACTAAAATAGTTATTCCATTGATTCTGATATGGGGAATTGAATTTGAATGGTTTGTCAAATCCATTAAAGATAAAAATGTTCTCCTGTCTCCTTATTTTCTCCTGGTTAGCCTGTTGTTTGCAAAGGTTGTTACATTGTAAGTACAAATTAAAAAAAAATTTTTTAAATGTCACTTCACTTTACATTAAAGCTGCATTATGTAACTTTTTGGGCAACCACACCAAATGCACATAGAAATGTGAGTTACATATCTGTCATTCTCATTGAAAGCAAGTCTAAAATATGTGCGCAATTTCTATGCTTCCCGGTCTTTAATTTCATTTTTGCATCTTTTACTGTCGGTTTAGTACACCAGCTTCAAACAGAGATTGTAACAATAGAAATAAACTTATTGAAAATGACCAGCAGTTAATGACACGGTGTGCCTTGTTACAATTTTTTTATTTTTTTAATTGTGTTTTATTTCACCTTTATTTAACCAGGTAGGCCAGTTGAGAACAAGTTCTCATTTACAACTGCGACCTGCCCAAGACAAAGCAAAGCAGTGCGACAAAAACAACAACACAGAGTTACACATAAACAAACGTACAGTCAATAACACAAAAGAAAAGAAACATAGAAAGATCTATGTACAGTGTGTGCAAATGTAGAAGAGTAGGCAGGTATGCAATAAACAGGCCATTGAGGCGAAAATAATTACAATTTAGCATTAATACTGGAGTGATAGATATGCAGATGATGATGTGCAAGTAGAGATACTGGGGTGCAAAAAAAAGAGTAAAAGGGTAAGTAATAATATGGGTGTGCTATTTACAGATTGGCTGTGTATAGGTACAGTGATCGGTAAACTGCTCTGACAGCTGATGCAGAAAGTTAGAGAGGGAGATATAAGACTCCAGCTTCAGAGATTTTTGCAATTCGTTCCAGTCATTGGCAGCAGAGAACTGGAAGGAAAGGCGGGCAAATTAAGTATTGGCTTTGGGGATGACCAGTGCAATATAAAGTTGAAGTCGGAAGTTTACATACACCTTAGCCAAATACATTTAAACTCAGTTTTTCACAATTCCTGAAATCTAATCCTAGTAAAAATTCCCTGTCTTAGGTCAGTTAGGATCACCACTTTATTTTAAGAATGTGAAATGTCAGAATAATAGTAGAGAGAATTATTTATTTCAGATTTGATTTCTTTCATCACATTCTCAGTGGGTCAGAAGTTTACATACACTCAATTAGTATTTGGTAGCATTGCCTTTAAATAGTTTAACTTGGGTCAAACATTTCGGGTAGCCTTCCACAAGCTTTCCACAATAAATTGGCTGAATTTTGTCCAATTCCTCCTGACAGAGCTGGTGTAACTGAGTCAGGTTTGTAGGCCTCCTTGCTCGCACACGCTTTTTCAGTTCTGCCCACAAATTTTCTATAGGATTGAGGTCAGGGCTTTGCGATGGCCACTCCAATACGTTGACTTTGTTTTCCTTAAGCCATTTTGCCACAACTTTGGAAGTATGCTTGCAAGCCTCCCCTTTTTTCCTCCAAACATAACAATGGTCATTATGGCCAAACAGTTATATTTTTGTTTAATCAGACCAGAGGACATTTCTCCAAAAAGTACGATCTTTGTCACTATGTGCAGTTGCAAACCGTAGTCTGGCTTTTTTATGGTGGTTTTGGAGCAGTGGTTTCTGGCCTTTCAAGTTATGTCAATATAGGACTCATTTTACTGTGGATATAGATAATTTTGTACCTGTTTCCTCCAGCATCTTCACAAGGTCCTTTGCTGTTGTTCTGGGATTGATTTGCACTTTTCACACCAAAGTACGTTCATCTCTAGGAGACAGAACGCATCTCCTTCCTGAGCCGTATGACGGCTGCATGGTCCCATGGTATTTATATTTGCGTACTATTGTTTGTACCGATGAACGTGGTACCTTCAGGCATTTGAAAATTGCTCCCAAGGATGAAACAGACTTGTGGAGGTCTACAATTTTATTTCTGAGGTCTTGGCTGATTTTGTTTGATTTTCCCATGATGTCAAGCAAAGAGGCACTGAGTTTGAAGGTAGGCCTTGAAACACATCCACAGGTACACCTCCAATTGACTCAAATGATGTCAATTAGCCTAACAGAAGCTTCTAAAGCCATGGCATCATTTTCTGGAATTTTCCAAGCTGTTTAAAGGCACAGTCAACTTAGTGTATGTAAACTTCTGACCCACTGGAATTGTGATACAGTGAATTATAACTGAAATAATCTATAAACAATTGTTGGAAAAATGACTTGTGTCATGCACAAAGTAGATGTCCTAATCGACTTGCCAAAACTATAGTTTGTTAATAAGAAATTTGTTGAGTGGTTGAAAAACGAGTTTAAATGACTCCAACCTAAGTGTATGTAAACTTCCGACTTCAACTGTACCTGCTGGAGCGCGTGCTACGGGTGGGTGTTGCTATGGTGACCAGTGAGCTGAGATAAGGTGGGGAATTACTTAGCAAAGACTTATAGATGACCTGGAGCCAGTGGGTTTGGCGATGGATATGTAGTCAGGGCCAGCCAACGAGAGCATATAGGTTGCAGTGGTGGGTAGTATATGGGGCTTTGGTGATAAAGCGGATGGCACTGTGATAGACCACATCCAGTTTGCTGAGTGTTGGGGGCTATTTTGTAAATGACATCGCCGAAGTAAAGGATCGGTAGGATAGTCCGTTTTTTATGGGGGTATGTTTAGCAGCATGAGTAAAGGAGGCTTTGTTGCGAAATAGGAAGCCGATTCTAGATTTAATTTTGGATTGGAGATGCTTACTGTGAGTCTGGAAGGAGATTTTACAGTCTAACTAGACACCTAGGTATTTGTAGTTGTCCACATATTCCAGGTCAGAACCGTCCAGAGCAGTGATGCTAGTCGAGTGGGAGGGCAGCAATTGGTTGAAGAGTATGCATTTAGTTTTTACTAGCATTTAAAAGCAGTTGGAGGCCATGGAAGGAGTGTTGTATGGCGTTGAAGCTTGTTTGGAGATTTGTTAGCACAGTGTCCAAAGAAGGGCCAGATGTATATAGAATGGTGTTACCAGGTCCTAGCCTATTTATTAATCCTGGTATTACATGTGGATTTGATGGTATTGGCACCTTGTAGTTACATGTAACAAGGACAGATTTTGGGTTGAGTTATTAACATGGTATTCGCATGTGACTTTGAAATGTGTTATTACAAAACATTACTTACATAGTGGAACAAGTATATATATGTAATGACATCAGTAATTAAACATGTGGAAAAACATTCAGCAATGTTTTGTGTAATTACACATTCCTTGTTCCAATTGTGTAATAACTGATTGTGCTACAACCTTATTAACATGTAATTACACACAATTACCCATTTAACTACTATGCTTTTACTACAGTTATTACTGTGTAGCTATATTACATAGTAATAGGGAAAACAATGTCAAGTGTTACCCAATCAACATTGACATGGAGTGATCTTTTGTTGTCATCTAACAGATAGTAAAGATAGTGTTGTCTGTGGCTCTATCTAAAATTTATATGGGGGGCCATTGCAAACTTACCACATCCAGCTGCAGCCAGTTCGTCACTGCCATCAGGACAGTCTCTCTCCCCATCACAGAGCCAGTGTTTGGGGACACAGGCGTAGGACCCAGGGCAGCTGAATAACCCTGGAGCACACGTCACCAAACCTGAGGGGGCAAATAGGGGGAAAGAGGGGAAAGGTCAAGCAAACTGCATAATGTACTAAGCTGAACTATATCCTAAGACAACGGTGAGTTAAAAAGTAGAATGGATATATTATATTATCCATTCCCTTCTTGCCACTTACATTCAAGCATAGGCCTATATCGTATAAGATCTGTTACGTTTTATGTGGCCTCAGAGACAATACAAAGCAATTAATGAAAATCCTCATTCTGTGAAAATAAACTGAAGTACATTTGCTCAATAATGCTTGTCTGGTTAAAATGTACTTTCTTTCTTTCAATTGCAATAGTGTAGGGAAAGGTTTAGGGCTATTTCATTAATATTGCCTTGACATTTCTATTACAATCCAATTATACCACTGTTCCCAGCAAACATTTTCTATTTATTGTTGTATGATTATTTCTGTTTATGGAGAAATTAATTATTGTAACATCTCATTTATGCTGTGAAATTGCTCTGCCTCTTGGCCATAATGATGAAAAATCTATTTTCCCTCACCACGTCGTCAAAGTATTTTTAATCTCTTTAATTTCATTTCTGTGCATAATTTCAATAGCCTAGTTTAAAACTCAAAGGTCTACAACTGGTCTCGAAACAATGTTCTACAATGTTGCAATCAGGTTGTCAGACTGGTCTCAAACCGCATGTTTGAGATACATGTTGCCTTCACCCAAAGTATTGCCACATGACCGTGGGTACTTACCACAGATCTGCACACTCTCATCCAATCCGTCCTCACAGTCGTTCTCTCCATCACACAGCCACTGCTTGGCGATGCACTTGTTCTTAGAGCAGGCAAACTGGTTCCACAGGCAAGAGGAGTCTAGGGGAGAAACAGCACATTCCCAACACCATAAATCTAAACACTTAAGTGAAAGAAAAAAAAGACAAAAACAACACACTGTAGTAGAAGTCACCTAGTTCTTTTCAATCAAAGCACACTTTTCTCATTTGCCCCTTAGCCTTTCTATTTTCAGAGAGGGTTATTGGCCTTGGAGCCAATTAGAAGACGTTGTGCTTTCTCTTCGTCAGTTTTTAGTATGAAACATCTGTAGGGGTTTTAAGGAGAGCCGACTGGTTACAAATGTGAAAAGAAAAAAACCCATTTACATTTACGTTTTTATTTTCTAAATCAAATGGCTGGAGGTTTGCATAATGCAAAAATGTGAAGAATTACAAATACTGCCAAAAGGGTCTATGATTTGAGAATGTACTCCCTACTGAAATAATGACATTTTAGTCATTTATCCAGAACAAAATCATAACAAGTGTGTAACAAATTTGTAACATACAAATTGCACACAAATTCTTTGAAAAGACAAGTAGTTGAATATTGCGATGTATTTGGAAATACTAAAATACACAGAAAAATACAATTATTTCAATACTCCATGCATTTGAACCTAGGTCCGTTCGGTCCTAGAGGTATATTAAATAATGTATTTTGAAATAAGTTGCTGATTTGCCACATTATTTGAAAATAAGTATATATGCATGTCATGCTATTCATAGATCATATATGCTTTTCCTTTCAAGGTCACACTGATTTACATGCTGTAAATCAAAAATAAGTCTTATACTGTTGAACAGGATAATCACAGATGGAGATACAGATGGGAACAAATATCTTCATATCGGGGCATTTAACTTCACAGAACCACCCTCCCTTGGGGGCCTAGATCCAGTGCCTCTGTCTCTCCCAGTCTCGCAAAGGTCCATTCAGTTTAGAAGAGATGCTAATATTTCATATCTTAGGCTTCCATGGTATTTCACTGTACTGAGAAAGCTCATCAGACGTTTTACAATGATAAGTATTTCATCTAATCAGTTGTGAGATTTTGGATTACCAGTGAAAATGACATTTTCTTCAAACTGTTTTCCTTTACTGTAATTTATCAATATCATTGGCTTTTTATATGGTAATTAACTTAGCGAAATTGGAATATCTTCTATTTGTCCTGGGAATGCCAAATCTAAACATCTAACAGACTGAATGCCATTCAGACAGCAGCATCATTCTGCTCAGCTTTGAAAGGAGCTACGGTACATTTTTGATTCTCGATACCAAATAAATTCAAACAATAATGAAGCACTTAACTAAATGAATGGGAACATGTTCTTCACTCCTTTGATGGTACACAGAATCATGTTAGATGAAATGGTATCCTATGAGTCACCCAGTTAACATGTAATTCATTAAATACGATTACCAAACCGTATTCTTCCCTTGATTTAGACAATTTACTGTAATTTATTTCACTTCAACAAACAAGCATGATCTTACTCTTCAAGACAGTTAACACATATGACAGTGTTATTTGTGTGGGCCATTGTATCAAAATGAATGAATTCCTCAGTAGTTCAGTGCATTTATTAATCTGAAGCCTAACTCTGACAGAGGTGAGTTGAGCATATGTATTAACACCTCAGTGGCACTCAAACGCTCTTGGAAGATCCTTTTTCTTCACTTTGATGACAGAAGCAATGACATGTTTGGTGTACATTAATAAGTAATTGGTTTGATAGCATATTTACCCAGACCATGACTCGGTTATGCTCTAGCTATCTAATTGGAAAGTCCTTTATTTTGTCATGGTAAGTTATGCATTCATTAAAGATGATCATAGAGGTGGGCTAGAAGTGTTCTTGTCTTCCCTGGTGAGAGTTGGTAAAAGGGTTCCATGTGAAAGGAACATTCCATGTGATCCTTTCAGATATCAGTCACTTTTCAGTGAACGCACATGTTTCCATCTCTGATAACAACTCATCACGACTGATGGCTAATTAATGAATAGTTACACACAAAGGTAGACTATGCTAATTCAAAGCCAGGAAAGAAAACACAGTGTCCTTTTTAAGTGGCTATATTTGAATATCGAGGCTGGAGATAAACTCTCTACAACACCCAGTAGGTTAGCAGACAGCTTGGAAATGCAATTAAACACACAATGAGGATGCACAATAGAATGTGTCGAAGAGACATGGCTCTGTGACGTACTGTACAATTAACTCTAATCATTACTGATTTGTCATGACTAACACTGGATTTGTGGCTTCCTGTGGTTGTCTAGAAGTCACTCAGACAAGCCCAATAATAGATGGTCTCTTTGTAGCGGAATGTAATGTCGCTACCCACATGGTCTTATAAACATAGCACGCCCTTACTGAACTAAACGTCATCGGCCAAGTCAGCACAGTCTTTCTGTCCATATTAATACACTGGATTTGTGGCTTCAATAGCTGTCTTTAAGTCATTCAGACAAGCTGTCTTAGAAACTCTTTGTAACGTAATGGACCATCAACATAGCAAAGCCTTACCACACTGAAATTCATCTGCCCCATCCTCACAGTCCTTCTGTCCATCACACAGCCACACACTGGAGATGCAGTTACCGCTTGGGCAGGCGAAATGGCCCTCTTCACATTTCTGCCCGTGGGAAACTAGGGCAGACAACAATGGAAGGGAATAGTCATCTGGGTGTTAGAGGTGATTCAGTGGTGATTCAGTAATGATTCAGGTCATTATCTTTTCCCTAAGCTCTCTGCGAATCCCTAATTCTGTCTCGCCTAATCACTTCAGGAAATCATATTTATGTTTTATGATTTTCTCTAACTCTTCTCTAATTGAAGCGGACTTCCTCAATCTGTCTTCCCTAAGCAGAGAGCATGGAGAGAGGAGGAGAGATGAGGAGAGGACACGAGACGAGAGAGGTGATGAGAGGAGACGTGACAAGAGGAGAGAAGAGGAGAGACTCACCCTGGCAGTTGGTCTCATCTGCGTAATCTCCACAGTCGTTGGCTCCATCACAGATCCAGGAGGGGTGGATACACAGTGAGGTGGAGTTACAGCTAATGAAGACTCTCTCTTTTACCCCCAGTTTGTAGAAGTCAGAGCAGTCTGTGTGGTCTACACAAAAAACATTAGCTAGCTAAACATTAGCTACTACAAATCCGCAAACTGTCGCTAACACTTTGGATGGATAAGGTATAAACAGGTAAAGTCAAGTTAACACTGTACATTAAATTGCTCTTTTACCTGTGTAATAAGACTGTAAATATAGTCTGGATTATGCTGGATGACTGAACCCAAGTGATCCATCAATGGTGATAGCAGGCTACCATGTTTGCAAACTAACACTTTTTTGGATCATCACACACCACACCTTGACAAGGCTTAACTTACTGCAGTTCTTTTCATCTGAGGCATCAGCACAGTCAATGACCTGGTTACACCAGGCTGAGCCGGTGATACAGCTCCCATCTTGGCAGGATGATTCAGACGACACGCACGTGACATCTGAGAGGATAGTGGGAAAGGGAAATTAACACTTCAAAAAGGCCCGATGCTAAATCATCAGGGAGGTAGAGAGCACTTAATAGTGTGAACCAGGTAGATGACTCAGTAGTGTTTATCATCAGGTTCAGGGAGAATATCTAGGATAGGGAGGATGTCAGGGTATATATATGTGTGTGTGTGTGTGTGTGTGTGTGTGTGTGTGTGTGTGTGTGTGTGTGTGTGTGTGTGTGTGTGTGTGTGTGTGTGTGTGTGTGTGTGTGTGCGTGTGTGTTAGTGTGTGTGTGTGTGAGAGTGTGCGCGCGAATGAGTTCAAAGCAAATAAAAAAACAAACACGAGTCATCTAAAAACATGATAATTTCAGGATTTATTTATGATCATTTAGTTTATGGGAAAGCCATTTATGGTCTGTTATTATGAGCCTTACTAATTAACCACTGCACATTAGATACTAAGACATTATCTTTGATAGATCTAGTGAAGAGAAGGGGTTTTCTTGCTCAATTTACTTTGGTCTATTCATTTAGATGCATATAATTACATGTTTTAACAGGGGTATTGTTGATTATTTACCATTAATAACTGAACCGACTGCATGCGTTGAGACACATTACAGCTAGATGTGCCTGATTTCACAGTCCTGGAAAGCTTCATCCATCTTTAGAGAACTGCTGCCTCACAGACTCTCTTAATTGTCTTGTTTCAGGTTTAAAGAACATTAAGTTCCTGCTAAACAGTGCTAGGTTTGTTTTCCTCTGGGCCAACTGCTGAATCACAGCCCCAGAAACAAAATAAAAAAAAATAGCAAACATAATAGCTAATTGGATTTTGAATACCACTTGATTTGAATAGCAATTATAAATATTGGAGATTAGGGGCCATCTTTGCATGATTACTTATCCTTTTGTAGAAAATGATGACGAAAATGACAACACGAAGAGTGAGCCACTTTAATGATAATTTTCTGAACATGTTGTGCCTAACATCCTCCCCTTCTGTCTCTGAGGAGTGGTATGTATGTGGTATGTGGTATCCTTGGTATGTGATGTTGGGGCTCATTAAAGAGATGGGCTTAGCCCAGTGTGGAGCCTGCAGTGCTGCACACACACACACACACGCACCCACCTACGTAAGCAGAGAGGGACCTGCCTTCTGAGGTATCAGGATTGACTGGGAGATTAAGCAGTCTATCCATACTCACTGTTACAGAAGGCCTCGTCTGAGTTATCCCCACAGTCATCGACCCCATCGCAAAAACGACTGTTGGCCACACAGCGCTGGTTGTAGCATGCCCTGAAGCCTCTCCTACAAATCCTGTTGTCTGGCGAAATGACAAAACAAAATAGGTTCACTTTGAAAGGAAATGCTAATGGTAGTCCTTGGGCTACTGTCACTTTCTTCACATGACGTCCTCTAGACTACAACTGGCAGAGTCCCACACTGTATGTGCTCTAGCCAATTCTTCTACACTCTTAGAAAAAAAGAGGGTCTATCTAGAACCTATAATGGTTCTTCTGCTGTCCCCATAGGATAACCCTTTAAAGAACCCTTTTTGGTTCCAGGTAGAATCATTTTGTTTCCAGGTAGAATACATTTGGGTTCCATGTAGGAACCTTTCCACAGCAGATTCAAAATGCACCCAAAATAGTTCTCCCTGGAACCAAAACATTTTTGCCTATGAGGACAGACGAAGAACCCTTTTGGAACCCTTTTTTCTAGCTGTAATTGGCTAGCAAGCAAGCAAGGGACAAGAACGGTCAGCCAGTATAGCAATAGAACATTTAGAACGAACGACTGGGTCGCGTCCATAGATACAGAACAGAAAGACTCAATGACTGGGTCACGTCACCGGCAACCGAACCGATGGAACGAACGACCAGTCAACTTGGGTAGCAGCCCTAGATTTGTGTTGGGACTATATCTTGTGGAAGGATGAAATTGTATGAATAAATTAATCAAATTTGTAAAAAATTCTAAGAGTGTATGGTTGTCATATCAACAACCATAAATCATAACGACATCAATAAATCAAATTTGATTTGTCACATGCGCCGAAAACAACAGCTGTAGACCTTACCGTGAAATGCTTACTTACAAGCCCTTAACCAACAATGCAGTTCAAGAAATAGAGGTAAGAAAACATTTACTAAATAAAGTAAAATATTGAATAAAAACACAATAAAATTACATAACAATAATGAGGCTATATGCAGGGGGTACCGGTACGGAGTCAATGGTTGGTGGTACAGGTTAGTCGAGGTCATTTGTACATGTACTGTAGGTCGGGGTAGTGGCTATTCATAGATAATAAACAGCGAGTAGGGGGTGGGGGCTCAATGTAAATAGTCCGGTTGGTCATTTGATTAACTGTTCAGCAGTCTTATAGCTTGGGGGTAGAAGCTGTTAAGGAACCTTTTGGACCGAGTCTTGACGCTCCGGTAACACTTGTCGTGTGGTAGCAGAGAGAAGAGTCTATGACTTGGGTCATGGATGGTAGGAAGCTCTGCCCCAGTGATGCATTGGGCCGTACATAGCTACGATCCCTCTGTAGTGCCTTAATGGCGGATGCCGAGCAGTTGCCATACCAGGCAGTGATGCAACCGTTCAGGATGCCCTCGATGGTGCAGCTGTATAACGTTTTGAGGATATGGGGACCCATGCCAAATCTTTTCAGTCTCCTGAGGAGGAAAACCTGTTCACCGGACGTGCTACCTGTCCCAGACCTATTATTTGACCATGCTGGTCATTTATGAACATTTGAACATCTTCGCCATGTTCTGTTATAATCTCCACCCGGCACAGCCAGAAGAGGACTGGCCACCCCTCATAGCCTGGTTCCTCTCTGGGTTTCTTCCTAGGTTTTGGCCTTTCTATGGAGTTTTTCCTAGCCAACGTGCTTCAACACCTGCATTGCTTGCTGTTTGGGGTTTTAGGCTGGGTTTCTGTACAGCACTTTGAGATATCAGCTGATGTACGAAGGGCTATATAAATACATTTGATTTGAAAAGGTGTTGTCGTGCCCTCTTCACAACGGTCTTGGTGTGTTTGGACCATAATAGCTCCTTAGAGATGTTGACACCGAGGAACTTGAAACTCTCGACCCACTCCACTACAGCCCCATTGATGTTAATGGCCGCCTGTTCGGCCCTCCTTTTCCTGTAGTCCAAGATCATCTCCTTTGTCTTGCTCGCTTTGAGGGAGAGGTTGTTGTCCTGGCACCACACTGCCAGGTCTCTGACCTCCTCCCTATAGGCTGTCTCATCGGTGTCAGTGATCAGGCCATGTTGTAGCCAACCCTGCTATTGTTGTCATGCCATATGGATGGTTACAGCACATAGTATTTGACCAGGCTATCTTGTTAGCATGTAGTTAAGTGATAATGCACGAGAAGCCTGTGTTTGGAGGATATATTGGCACAGGTTTTCCTAAGACGGAGTCGAGGGCCTATGACAATATATAGTAAGATCAATTGCTTACCACAATATTGCATTTTCTCATCTGACTTGTCTTTGCAGTGAGCTACTCCATCACACGTGAACTGATAGTTGATGCACTCGCCGTTTCCGCATTCAAACTCTGTGTGGATGTTGCAGGAGGAATTCTCTGCTGTAAAAGTAGATAACTTGTTTAATTAGCTTAGTCAAGTCAAATGTTGATTTATTCTCTCACCATAATGGTTTTAGCTGTGGTCTCAAAGTTTTCAGAAGCTGCACTAAGCTTAGCTGTAAAAGTACATACACTGTACACTGAGTATACAAAACATGACAGACTGACCAGGTGAATCCAGGTGAAAGCTATGATCCCTTATTGATGCCACTTGTTAAATCCACATCAATCAGTGTAGATGAAGGGGAGGAGATAGGTTAAATAAGGATTTCTAAGCTTGGAGACAATTGAGGCATGGATTGTGTATGTGTGCCATTCAGAGGGTGAATGGGGAAGACAAAATATTTATGCGCTTTTGAACAGGGTATGGTAGTAGGTTCCAGGCCCACCGGTTTTTGTCAAGAACTGCAACTCTGCAATTTCCCATGTGTATCCAGAATGGTCCACCACCCAAAGGAGATCCAGTCAACTTGACACAACCATGGAAAGCATTGGAGTCAACATGGGCCAGCATCCCTGTGGAACACTTTCGACATCTTGTAGACTACATGCCCCGACAAATTGAGGCTGTTCTGAGGGCAAAGGTGTGGGGCAGTGCAACTCAATATTAGGAAGGTGTTCCCTTTGTTTGATATAGTCAGTGTGTATTCTCCACCTAAAGTAAGTTGTTCAGTTGTTAAAGTAGTACAACTGCCTAAAACGGCCTGTCGTTGCCAGTGAATAAAAGTGTATAGACAATAACTAAAGAGGGAACATTTCTCTCAGAATGTTTTTTTTTGTCAATCTGAAAATCTAGAGCAATGAACTACATTATATTTGTTGTAAGAATTGCAAGGTTATTGAATGTATGACTGTTTAAAAAGGCAAAACCTCATGACTTACAAATGCATTTGTTGTCATCTAATAAGACACGTGCTCCCCGACAACTACAGTTGACTCTTCCATCTGGGGTCAACAGACACAGGTCACCACAGCCACCGTTATTGACTCTACATGGGGACAGCTCACCTGAAAAACACACAGCCAACCAGAGATATTATAGACATAACAAGAGACCAACAACAGATGCTATAGACATAACAGAAGGCAAAAAGACAAAGTGAGGTTGCAATTATTACAGAATATTGTAACGTCAAAGCCATTCCGAATGTTGAATATCAACTGTTTATAGGAACCTTTAATAATGCTGAGAGACCAATAAACTAAACGTCACCAGTTTATTAAGGGCTAAATCTCAAATAGCATAGAGTTTATTTCAACACCAACGGTCACAACCCCCAGCTCCCACCAGCCCACCATAAAAGATGCATTAGCTCAGTCAGTGTGACAGGAACAAGCAGGTATGGTCTCATCCTCCCTGATAAAGAAAGAGCAAGGGATGCAGAGAGAAGGGAAACGATAAAGTGCCAGCATCACAAGCGCTCACCGGAGAGATACATGTCAAATGAACCATAGCTTTTCTTCCCTTCCCTCAAACCCATTCACGCATCAGTGTCTGTGTAAGGGATGCGTGTGTGTGTGTGTGTGTGTGTGTGTGTGTGTGTGTGTGTGATGGCTCAGCAAGCCCCTGTAAGTGCTCCTAGAGCCCCCAGGTTCAGGTTGGAGTCATCTGATTACAGAGGGACAAGAAAGACAGACAGACAGGAAGACTAATGAAGATAAGAAGACATTGGAAGAATCTCAATTGCATACACATTGCGTCCTCTCTCCTCGCCTCCTTCTCAAAACCATTGGATGAGAAAGCCAGGGGTCCCTCCCCCAGAATGTTTTTTGAAAATGAGGCAAGGAAAGAGGGTGCGAGGAGTATGCGATTGAGATTCTACCATTTAATTTACATTTCACAACCAGGAAGTGAAAACTATGGTGAGAACAACAGGGGTCAGCTGGTACATGTGAGAGTGTGACAGTAACAATTGTGTAGGTACAATCCACGCAGGGATCCCATACATGTACAACAAATGTATGCATTAACTGTACTGTAAGTCACTTTGGATAAAAGTATCTGCTAAGTGGCATTTGAAATAAAGAGCAGTATTCTTTCCTTTAACGTTGCAAGGTGTTACTCATCCCTTTGGCAAGACGGAGAGGTCAGAGGGTGATGTCTGCAATCATTTGTGATGATGAAAAAAATGAGAAGGAAAAGTCCCTCTCAGCATCCTCACAGAGGGAGTCAAGCCGTTGGGACGCCCTTGAGTCCTTTTCCCAATGTCCTAGTTCTTACATATGCAACACTTCAGAGCCCTCCTCTTCATCTCAAGGATACGCTTTTATTCATTAAGTTGCCAGGTTTAGTTTCTTCCCAGCTAAATAAGACCATCGTAATTTATAAGGAGCCCTGGTAGATAAATACACTGCTGTGACTTGTTTAAGTGGAGAACTATAGCAAAGAGAAGACACCCAAACTAAATTAAACAAACAAATGCAAGCAAATCTATCTAGTCCACATATCTATCAATGACAGCTAAAAAACACCAACAAACATTGTTCACACTAATAGATATATTCTTATCTCCCACATGTCCTATTATTCAGCAGTTATAGTGCCTTCGGAAAGTATTCAGACCCGATGACTTTTTCCACATTTTATTACAGCCTTATTCTAAAATGGATTAAATAAAACAAATCCTCAGCAATCTACACACAATACCCTTTAATGGCAAAGCGAAAACAGCTTTTTAGAAATTTTAGCTAATGTATATAAAAAAGAAAAGACGTATTTGCATAAGTATTCAGCCCCTTTGCTGTGAGACTCGAAATTGAGCTCCGGTTCATCCTGTTTCCATTGATCATCCTTGAGATGTTTCTACAAATTGATTGGAGTTCACCTGTGGAAAGTTCAATTGATTGGACATGATTTGGAAAGGCACACACCTGTCTATATAAGGTCAGTTGACAGTGCATGTCAAAGCAAAAACCAAGCCATGAGGTCAAAGGAATTGTTCAGAGAGGACCGAGACAGTATTGTGTCAAGGCACAGATCTTGGGAAGGTTACGAAAACATTTCGGGAGCATTGAAGGTCCCCAAGAACACAGTTGCCTCCATCATTCTTAAATGGAAGAAGTTTGGACCCACCAAGACTCTTCCAAGAGCTGGTCGCTCAGCCAAACTGAGCAATCAGGGGAGAAGGGCCTTGGTCAGGTAGGTGACCAAGAACCTGATGGTCACTCTGACAGAACTCCATAGTTCCTCTGTAGAGATGGGAGAACTTTCCAGAAGGACAACCATCTCTGTAGCACTACACCAATCACACCTTTATGGTAGAGTGGCCAGACGGAAGCCACTCCTCAGTAAAAGTCACATAAAAGCCCTCTTGGAGTTTGCCAAAATGCACCTAAAGACATTCAGACCATGAGAAACAAGATTCTCTGGTCTGACAAAACCAAGATTGAACTCTGGAGGAGCGTCTGGAGGAAACCTGGCACCAGTGGCGGTCAGTGCTGTTTCAGATGAGGGAGGACGATTATTTTTCAAGAAGATGGCCTTGTTTATTTTATAGCATATTGGATGACTGTCATTCACATTCCATTCACCCAGATAAATGCAACAGCGATAGGTTTAGGTTGCTACGTAATACTCACATTTTCCATATACCCATCATGAGGTTGCTACAACCTAGCCTATGAATGAAAGTTTACAATGTAGGTGCACACAGGTCGAGAGACAAATTTGATGTGACAGACAGTGACACATGGACAGACAGAAACATTCAATACCGCCTTGCACACTTGCCTGCATTTAGCTGATAGTGGGTTTAATCATTAGTTGCAAACAAGATATATCGTACAAATTGAGGTATGTCTATCCCCGTTTTCTTCCATTTGCTTCTGTTTAAGAAATGTTTTTTAACAAAATCAATAGAATGAATAGACCTGTAAACACAGTTCACAGTTTCATAGCAGCCACGTTGTATTCCTTCTCGCATCTCCATTATGCGCTCCCATCCTTTCACCTCTTCCCTTGCTTGTGGACTTCAATGCACAACATATCAGCTGTATGTGACCAGGCGAAAAAACCTTTCCAAACCAAACCGCTACACACAGCCTACATCGTTGTCACCATATTAGCTAAAGTAACATCATAGTCAGCATAGCTGATAGTATTAACGGGTTAGTAAACACGCTACTGTCATGCAGTAACGTTACAGTGTACGCAGTTACTCCGGCGGGCCCCGGTGGCAATAAATTAGTAAAACCAAAAGCTTACCTTGACATGGAAGAGTTCCAGTGTTCGATAGCCATAGTCAGCTAGCTAACATAGCATCCCTCTGTTTGAGCAGGGTGTTTCAGTAGGCTAAACTAGCTAGCTGCATTTGCTAGCTAAGTAAGTGAAATGGAAAAGAAATTATGACAAATTCTCTCTCTTTCTCTCTTGCTTCTCCTTCAGTTAGGAAGAAATTAATTTGCTCAAAACGGTTCAACTTTTTTCTTTCTCTCTCTTTGAGTCAACTACTCACCATGTTGTGCACTGTAGTGCTAGCTAGCTGTAGCTTATTCTTTCAGTACTAGATCCATTCTCTGATCATTTGATTGGGTGGACAACATGTCATGGGAGACCCATGGGGAGGTGCACTATTGGCCCAACATTGTCCGGGTTAGGGCAGGGTTTGGCTGGCAGGGATTTTCCTGTCCCATCGCACACTAGCGACTCCAGTGGTGGGCCGGGCGCAATGCACACTGACACGGTCGGTAAGTGTACGGTGCTTCCTCCAACACATTGGTACGGCTGGCTTCCGGGTTAAGCGGGTGTTGTGTCAAAAAGCAGTGTGGCTTGGCTGGGTTGTGTTTCGGAGGATGCACGGCTCTCGACCTTCGCCTCTCCTGAGTCTGTACGGCAGTTTCAGAGATGGGACAGGACTGTAACTATCAATTGGATACGGACGGAAGCTAGCTGTCCTCTGGCTACACCATGATGCTACCCTACTGTGCTGTTGAGGATACTGACCTTCTTTGCAAAATAGTGTGTTTTAATAAATTATTTGGTGACGTGATTATATTTAGTATAGTTTTATCTAAAAAGGATAACTTTTAAATGTTTTAAAATGTATAAAATTGTGAAACTCACTGAGGATGTCCTCCTCTGAGGAGGAGCCTCCACTTCCTCACACCATCACTACGTTGAAGAATGGTGGTGGCAGCATAATGCTGTGGGGATGTTTTTCAGTGGCAGGGACTGGGAGACGAGTCAGGATCGAGGCAAAGATGAACAGAGAAAAGTCAAGAGAGAACCTTGATGAAAACCTGCTCCAGAGCACTCAGGACCTCAGACTGGGGCAAAGGTTCACCTTCCAACAGGACAACAACCCTAAGCACACAGCCAAGACAAAACAGGATTGGCTTCGGGACAAGTTTCTGAAGGTTCTTGAACCCAATCTAACATATCTGGAGAGACCTGAAAATAGCTGTGCAGCAACACTCCCCATCCAACTGACAGAGATTGAGAGGATATGCAGAGAAGAATGGGAGAAACTCCCCAAATACAGGTATGCCAAGCTTGTAGCGTCATACCCATGAAGACTCGATGCCAAAGGTGCTTCAACCAAGGACTGTCTAAAGGGTCTGAATACTAATCTAAATGTGCTATTTCAGTTTTATCTATTTTTTAAATAAATTACCAAAAATTTCTAAAAACCTGTTTTTGCTTTGTCATTAAGGGATATTGTGTGTAGATTGGTGAGAAAAAAACAACAACAATTTAATCAATTTTAAAATAGGCTGTAACGTAACAAAATGCGAAAAAAGTAAAGGGTTCTGAACACTTTCCAAAGGCACTGTATATACGTGTATGCACAGCACAGGCTTCCAAACACTCACACATACAAATAAAACATTCACAAACAGTCTCTTTCTCTTTGAGATAAGTAATTCCAGGGAGAATACTCACAGCTGTTGGTGTCGTTTGCTACAGCAATGATTCCCATGGGCTGGTGGGGGATGTCTGATCGCAGTACCTTTGTTTCTCCACCTGTGTACTTGTTGGATCTCAGCACGGCCCTGCGAGCCCAGTCTGACCAAAAGATAAACTCCCCATAAATAGCCAGGCCAAAGAACGTTCCTGGTCCTGACTTCACAATGACCTGTAAGTTACAAAGCAGTTACATCAGTTAAAGCATTCAGAACTTGGCAGCCATCAAATGCTATGTTATATGTCTACAGTGCCAATATAAAGCCATAGCTAAACCCTCTACCTCCTTGTAGTCTACTTAAACACATTATATGATTTTCAAAGACTTCATATCTGTTACTTCTAAACATCAAATGCTTTTGTTTGATTTTGTTTGAAAAACAGATTGCACTAGGAAATTAATCACTGCATCATCAACCCCTGTACAGAAAAGCACACACACACCCCTCCCCGAGGTTAGTGCTTAACCCAGATGTTGGCATAGTAAATGACAGTCTCGTGGAGAGGGAGGCAGGCATACATCAGACAGACGGCTCCCTTCGGGAGTCTCACTCTGCTTTCCTACAGCTTTGTAGTCTCAGCCATTAGTGGGACACGCTTGTAACCATCACATTAGCCCTGCTACCATACAGGGATTAATAGGACAGGTGTTGATTAAAAGAGCCCAACGTGTTACAGGGAAAACAACTGGCTATCAGGGGAGAGTGAGAGAGAAACGACAAGGCCGCCAGAAGGATTTTGACAGAACTTATTGACAATAAATTAAATTAGAGAGGACGCTAGTTTTGTACACAAGGTCTAAATACTACTGTGTTCCAAATCTCTTAGAATCTAATTAAAGTACAGTACCAGTCAAAAGTTGAAACACCTACTCATTCAAGGGTTTTTCTTTATTTTTACTATTTTCTACATTGTAGAATAATAGTGAAGATGTCAAAACTATGAAATAACAGGCCTCCCGGGTGGTGCAGTGGTCTAGGGCACTGCATCGCAGTGCTAGCTGTGCCACCAGAGACTCTAGGTTCACGCCCAGGCTCTGTTGCAGCCGGCCGCACCGCACAATTGGCCTAGTGTGGTCCGAGTTAGGGAGGGTTTGGCTGGTAGGGATATTCTTGTCTCGGGCCGGGCGCAGTGCGCGCTAACAAGGTCGACAGGTGCACGGGGTGTTTCCTCCGACACATTGGTGCTTCCGGGTTGGAGGCGCGCTGTGTTAAGAAGCAGTGCAGCTTGGTTGGGTTGTGTTTCTGAGGACGCAGGCTTTCAACCATGTAGCGATGAGACAAGATAGTAAAAATTCACACAAAAAAACAACAACCCCAAAAAAACTATGAAATAGTAACCAAAAAGGGGTTAAACAAATATTTTACATTTCAGATTCTTCAAAGTAGCCACAGCTTGCATTCTCTCAACCAGCTTCATGAAGTAGTCATCTGGAATGCATTTCAATGAACATGTGTGCTTTGTTAAAAGTACATTTGTGGAATTTCTTTCCTTCTTAATACGTTTGAGACAATCAGTTGTGTTGTGACAAGATAGGGGTGGTATACAGAAGATAACCCTATTTGGTAAAAGACCAAATCCATATTATGGCAAGAACAGCTCAAATAAGCAAAGAGATCTGACAGTCCATCATTACTTTAAGACATGAAGATCAGTCAATACGGAACATTTTCATCAAGTGTTATTGCAAAAACCATCAAGCGCTATGATGAAACTGGCTCTCATGAAGACCGACACAGGAAAGGAATTACCTCTGGTGCAGAGGATAAGTTCATTAGAGTTAATTGCACCTCAGATTGCAGCACAAATAAATGCTTCACAGAGTTCTAGTAACAGACACATCTCAAAATAAACTGTTCAAAGGAAACAACCTGAGTCAGGCCTTCATGGTCGAATTGCAGCAAAGAAACCACTACTAAAGGACACGAATTAGAAGAAGAGACTTGCGCCAAAAAACACGAGAAGCCCGGTGTCACGCCCTGACTTTAGAGAGCCTTTTTATTTCTCTATTTGGATAGGTCAGGGTGTGATTAGGCTGGGCATTCTAGTTTTTCGTTTTCTATGTTGGCCTGACATGGCTCCCAATCAGAGGCAGCTGTCCCACCTGTTAGACAGCCTTTTCCCACCTGTTGTTTGTGGGATCTTGTTTTTGTGTAGCTGCCTGTGAGCAGCACAGAACATCACGTTTAGTTTTTCTTCTGTTTTTTTTTGGTGAGTTTCTTATTTATTAAACATGTGGAATTCTACGCACGCTGCGCCTTGGTCCAATCATTCAAACAATCGTGACACATGGACATTAGACTGTGGAAATCTGTCCTATGGTCCGATGAGACAAATCTGAGATTTTTGGTTCCAACCGCTGTGTCTTTGTGAGACGCAGAGTAGGTGAACGAATGATATCTGCATGTGTGGTTCCCACCATGATGCATGGTGGAGGAGTTGTGATGGTGTGGGGGATGCATTGCTGGTAACATGGTCTGTGATTTATTTAGAATTCAAGGCACACTTAAGCAGTATGACAACCACAGCATTCTGCAGTGATACGCCATCCTATCTGGTTTGCCCTTAGTGGGACTATCCTTTGTTTTTCAAAAGGACGATGACCGAGCACACCGCCAGGCTGTGTAAGGGCATTTGATTAAGGAGAGTAATGGAGTGCTGCATCAGATGATCTGGCCTCCACAATCACCTGACCTCAACCCAATTGAGATGGGTTGGGATGAGTTGAATCACAGAGTGAAGGAAAAGCAGCAAAACACGTGCTCAGCATATGTAGGAACTCCTTCAAAACATCTGGAATCTGTTTGAGGGAATGCCAAGAGTGTGCAAAGCTGTCATCAAGGCAAAGGGTGGCTACTTTAAAATATCTAAAATGTATTTTGATTTGTTTAACACTTTTTTTTTTTTTTTTACTACATTATTCCATATGTGTTATTTCATAGTTTTGATGTCTTCACATTATTATACAATGTAGAAAATAGTTTAAAAAAAATTGAATGACTAGTTGTGTCCAAACTTTTGACGGGTACTGTATATGTATGTTCTGAGCATATTGAACATAACAGCATAAGTACTATATTACTTGCAAAACTCATATATCTAAGCTCTCAATAATGTTTATAAGTACGTCAATTTATATGAAATTATATGAAATTTAGTAATGTCTGATTAAATTCATATATATATATTATATTATATTATATATGAAAATATATGAAATTTAGTAATGTCTGATTAAATTCATGTTTGGGGGGGCAGGTAGCCTAGTGGTTAGAGTGTTGGGCCAGTAACCGAAAGGTTGCTGGATTGAATCCCCAGGCTGACAAGGTAAACATCTGTCATTCTGCCCATGAACAAGGCAGTTAGCCCACTGTTATCCAGTACGCCGTCATTGCAAATAAGAATTTCTTCTTAACTGACTTGGTAGTTAAAAAAAAGCTTACATTTTAAATTGAAACATCACATTCTTCAAAAGCAATTCAATTCAGAAAATTGTCATTATTTTGGGATTTGGGATGGTCATAAATCTTGAAAATCATATTCAGTGATCATATAGCCACATGCTTACCACCCTTGACTACCAGTTCTTAATTAGTATTCAGTCTCTTCACACCTAAAAGGTTGTCTTTTCACTGCCTGAATGTGTTAACATCTTATCCCCATCACATACTCAAGCGGGCTCTCTAGGCTTTCGTCAGCATGGGTAATGGCACAACAGCTCCACTTAAAATGCCACAGTGGAGTGTGGAGGGCAAGTGGGCCTTTAGAGCTCACTGCTGTACTCTGTGTTCATCTCATGTCTGTCAGAGCAGAAGGGGGGAAAGGGGTGTCACACAGTCACAGTCTTAGGCTGTCAGGCTGTAATGACACTCCCAGATCACTGGGCTGGAGGAGCCATACAGTACAACTCTGCACCACCCTGCCCCCATACCGCCCCGCATCGCCTCCACACCATCACACATAATGGCAGGAAGCTCTCCCTCTCCCTCCCTCCCACCACTGCTCTGTTGATAATCCGTTAGCTCTGCTTAATTTTCACATTCTAATTGGGACAGTGACGGGCACTCCCCCACAGGGCTCTTCTGTGTGAGCTTTCATTAGCAGGAGAAAGACTGCAGGCGGGGAACGCGGGAACCCAAAGGATGTGACTTTTGTGATGCACAACCCTGCTTTTGCAAACATATGGGTAACAAATTGAGATGGGTCAAGGTCCTCAGTCACATAGATCTTGTCAAGCACAAATTTAAACCGTCGGCAAAGAGGAGAGCCAAATTATAATGTAATCCTTTACATGCTGGGGATACATATCCTGGATGTTCACCACTATGAATATATATTATGCATGGCACCTCTCACGGATAAATTTAGACCGACCCTCTTTCTGAGCTCCTTTACTTTTGAAGGGAAATGACTTCTATAATTAAGTAAACGATTCACTCTGTCTTTTGAGATATAATATATGAAAAGAATGCTGAGAGGTATTACAGAAGCTGTCCATTTGTATTATGGCTAAAATGCCATCAGGCTCAACAGGAATGGGAGATAATGTAACGAGTATAAAATTAGTCCCATCTCAGTTTAAGGGGACATAATACTTTGACATTTCAGCAGAGAATCATTGCCTTTGTGTCTACCATGTTTCAAATATAATTTCTCTCCTCCATAGAAAGCTACGGCCCATGACAACGTCCGAACACATGTTGGTTCAACAAGAAGTAATTGCCTTTTTGAACTGCCTATACTTTTGGTCCTTAGTGAGATTCAATCAATACGTCTAAATGATGTGGTCTTTTCTACAGACCAAGTCAAACAAGCTGTAGCATGTCATGCATGATAAGATGGGACATTGGGACATTCATTAGAATGTGTTAATAAAATGCCACGATGTCATTCATTGTATGACTTAAGTTCAGCACTTACGGCTGCTTCCCAGGACACAGATTAAACCTAGTTCTGGACTAAAAAGCATGCTTAATCTCCATTAAAAGTGCATCGTAATCCAGCCCATGGTGTAACATAGTGTAACTGTGATAGCATTAAGAGCGGCATACATATGGAATCCTCATGTTGGTCATACTCACATATCTGTGTGAGCCGTCGTAATCACACCTCTCTATCGTCCCCAGACTTCCATCAGAGAAGTAGATCTTCTCAGCTTTGTGGTCGATGGTGAGTCCGTTAGGAGTGAGAATGTCTGTGCTGACGATCACCTTCATGTTGTTTCCAGCCAGGGTGGACCTCATAATACTGGGACGCTGCTCGTTCCAGTTAGTCCAGAACATCAGGCTGAAATAAACATTCAAAAACCTACTATTAACTAGATGGACATTTGAGAAATCACCTCAAAGAAGTCAGTTGACTGGGAACAGGAAAGATGGATAGTAAAAGTATGTTGTTTTTATCTATTACTAGTCTTTTATCTCAAGTCTAAAAGCAATTTCCACCTTCACTGCAAACAGATGTAACCCCGATCCGATATCTCTTTATGCACATTTTCCCTCAGACATATTTACACCCCCTCAGTGAGGAGGACAAAACAAATGTTCTCTGAAATTGAATCAGGGGAGTGTATGATGGCTTAAATAGGACTGCAATTGTAACTTGTCAAGCTCCTTGCCTTTCTTTGTAGGGTAAAATAAACACTAATCACTGTAAGAATTATTCACAGGCAGCCGTTCTATATTGCCTGTTGCTCTATCTGGTTGTGTCACTCCTGTTATCTAGTGATCCCATAACTCACGATGGCCTGCATGACCTGTCATCTGCTCCTTATTTTGTGTCGGCTGTGTTAGTATCGCCTTGCAGGAGCTACTGCAGCTCCCATCTCTGATAAGGCGCTGCCTCAGTTTCAGTTTTGCTACTCAATGAATGCTAGACAGAATGTGTATTTACATTTCTTTGAGCTGACTACTAAGAATATTACAAATTACAATCGTGTGGGAGTGTAAATAAATGGAAGATCTATCTGAAGTAGGTTTTGCTAAATAAAAGGAATCTGTGAATTGTATTGCAGTGTACAACAGTTATAGATACGATACTGAGCACTAAAAGTAGAGGGCTTATATCCTCATTCAAACTACAAGAAATTGTTTCAAAGTTAAACAATCAATACTTTTGAAGTTCTTAGCAAAGGTTGAACTTGGAGATAGGCCTTGATATGGTTATCCTGGATCCTCCCTACAGTAGAATATGTTTACAACATTGAAATTCTGTATTGATTCATAAGGGCTAGTAAGAATATGTCAGAGAGTGCTAATTTATTATAGCAGATGAAATTCAAATTAGCAGCATTCTGGAGTTTGTTTGAAAACTTGCCAAATTAAGAACTAAACGCATACACACTAAGATCAAGAGTTTAATTAGTTAGTGAACTCTGGGTCAGCATTCCGCGATAACCTTCTTGACGTGTAATTACCGTAGATTGAGACGTGCTTTTATTTCTTAATGGATATAACAGGAACATTTGTTAGTTATTGTGAAAGCACTGCCGGCAGTATTTCTTGAAATGGGAGTGTGTCAAACCAATTAGATGTCTCTCCTTCACTACACCGTGGAGATACAGTCTTCTCTACAGAACTGAATACATACTGTATGGGTCATGTACAATTATACTGATTGCTCTAACAAAAGGTCCACTGA
The DNA here is from genome assembly GCF_018296145.1 of Oncorhynchus tshawytscha. Classification (NCBI taxonomy): domain Eukaryota; kingdom Metazoa; phylum Chordata; class Actinopteri; order Salmoniformes; family Salmonidae; genus Oncorhynchus; species Oncorhynchus tshawytscha. Next base: position 52,904,524 of record NC_056431.1, on the reverse strand, counting down.
GGTCTGAAATGAACTTTGTTAGATGGAATTGTCTTAAGACAGCAATACATTTCTCTCTGTCCAAGGAGGCATGTCTTGTGTTGTAATGCACCCGATATGATTGTGAGCTTATATATCTGTTGAGCAAAGGCATACAACCATAGCCTCAGGCATAGAATGACATACTGCATCTGAAGTAGTAGCTACAGAACTACAGTTGGGTGGTATACAAATTCAGATATAATTTAGCAACAAACTATTAAAAAGACCAGCCTGGTCCCAGATGTGGTTGTGCTGTCTTGCCAACTCCTATGTTGTGACAATGACCAAGCTGGGAAACTGAGTAGAACCAGAACCACATACTTTTGGCACTCATTCAGGGCGAGGACATGGGGGTGGTCGTCTTCAGAGAGTGTGACCACAGCCTCTCTGCTAAAGGAACCGGGCCGACTTTGGTCCACGCTGTGCCTGGTGATGCTGGAGGTGGTTGAGCTGGTCCAGTACAGAGTGTCCCAGGCACGGTGGTACGCCAACCCCTCCACTGAACCCACATCTGGGGGGACACAGACATGAGCGTCACCATGATCATCCAACCATCCAGCCTCCACTAATTCATTGTAAATTCTAACATGTAATGGACTTGGCATTAATCAACTGGTAATACATGAAGTACATTTGACTCTACTGATGAAGGTGGACAGGACTGAAGCCACTTCAGGGTGAACAAAGCCAATGATTTTTTTTGATGAAATGTTGACTTGCACATACCACCATGCTTCCCTACTCTGGTCCTCGAGTACCCCCAACAGCACACAATTTTGTTGCAGCCCCGGACAAGCACACCTGATCAACCCTTAATGAGTTGAATCATGTGAGTTTGTCTGGGGCTACAATAAAAATGTGTGTTGTTGGGGGTACTTAAGGACTGAAGTTGGAAAACACTGGTGTAGGGAATTACAGCCACAAAGTTGAATTCATTGTAACTCCTGCACACACACAATATAAACTCTGCACATTGTGAAATATAATAACAAATCCAGCAATGTCACATTCACATGTTCATTGGAAATACTTAAAGCTGCAATATGTAACTTTTTGGCCGACCTGACCAAATTCACATCGAAATGGGAGTTATAGATCTGTAATTTGCAATGAAAGCAAGTCTAAGACACTGTAGATCTGTTCTATGTGCGCTATTTCAATGCTCCCTTTAAGTTTTGTTTTTGCGTCTTTAACTTTAGTTTTTTTACACAAGCTTCAAACAGCTGAAAATACAATATTCTTGGTTCCTGAAAAGATATTTCACAGCAGTTTAGATGGTACAATTATTCTCTAAGTGCTTGTTTTGACACTGAAATTAGGCGAACTATTCGAATTTTAGCAACCAGGAACCGGCTGATCGATTTCTGCATATTGCACCTTTAAATGGAATATACGAGGCATTAATCAACCTGTAATACACACAGTGCATCTGATGCCACTGGCACAGCTGAAGGACATTGACAAGTCCAAACAAACATAATTCCAGGAAAATACGAAGTAAACTGAAATCCATATATCCATGCAGGGCATTGGGAAGTCTCTGCCAAAAACCATTGTTGTTCATACATCAACTGAAAAAATATTGAGTTGACATATTCCAGGTGTCTCATTCATTGATTGAATTTCTACTGTTATCTTAGTGAGCAGGGATATTTGAATGGCAATTCAATAGTGACCAAAAATACCAAATTAAATTAAATAGATAAAGCTAACTGTATGTGCTTGGCATGAAAATAGGGTTGTGTCAGAGTACTAGGACATGTTTGTCCTAACAGGACAAAGCACACATATTTCTGTCCTTGCTTTGCACTAAAACATCTGGCATTTTTACTGAACCATTGGTAAGGTGCTTGGATAAAACATGAACACCTTAATTCTATCCTATAACTCCAACTCAATGGCACATGTACTCTACAATCTCCTCTGGATGGAGTGCTTAATTGGTCTTAATGGTGAACATGTGATCAATTCTGGATATACGGGCTGAATCCAGTGCTTTCTAGAAGCCATAAACCATACATACAGAATACTCAAGGCACTATCTGAGTCAGCTCGATTGCTAATTAATTGTTTGCAATAAAAGGCGACTGACAGCTTGGTTTTCTGGAAATCGTTGGGAATGGCCAGGGAGTAATTCATGGAGGACGTGGAGTTTCATTAAGGAAATATGGATGATTAACATCTTCACCCTTCTTCAATGACAGGGTAAGCAGTAAAACTTTGTGGAGAAGAAGGAGAGAAGGGGGAGAAGAGGGATAGGAGACAGAGGTAGAGAAGATGGTAAAGGAGACGGAGAGGGTGGAGAGGATGGAGAGTCTGAATTTGATAATTGTTTAGACGAATCCTGAAGTCCTGAGTCCTGAATCCAATCAACAATGATGACCAGTGAGTAAAAAAAAATAGCTAAGTTAAAATAAAAGCAATGGATGCTTTAGTTCTAAATTAATCACGCCAACTCTACACCTGAACAGGCTAGGCATGGATAGAGGACAACCAATTACACAAAGAGGTGCAGAGAAGGATATCAAACACATAGACTTGACATTTGCCAGCCACATAACTTTCTTTATTCAGCACTTCTTTTAAAAATGACAATAGCTCCACTTGGTCAAAGCCAAAATAAAAAATCTCTCTCCAGTCACTCTGTCTGTCTGTTTTGTCTGTCTTGTCTGTCTTGTCTGTCTTGTCTGTCTTGTCTGTCTTGTCTGTCTGTCTGTCTGTCTGTCTGTCTGTCTGTCTGTCTGTCTGTCTGTCTGTCTGTCTGTCTGTCTGTCTGTCTGTCTGTCTGTCTGTCTGTCTGTCTGTCACTCTCTCTGTCTGTCTGTGTCTGTCTGTCTGTCTGTCTGTCTGTGTTTTGCCAACAGTAGAACATGGTGGGGACGTGGATCAGTGGACTCCCACTGTTCTCCCAGAATATGAGGGGTGAGTGAGTGACTTGAGCTCCCATCTCAGAGGAGACTTTAGAGAGAGGCAGAAGATGCTAAGCGTGCAGAACAGAGGCTTTCCCTGCTCATCTGCCTCCACTCAGCCTTATCTAGCCCAGATTGAGTGGGTTAGAGAGGGAGAGAGACAATGGCTCTGCTGCCTCTTCTCCTGCCATCTAGAATGATTGACTGACTGGCAGGCTAAAAAAAGGTCCATGTGTTATGAATTGCATTATTTCACATTCTATATGAATTTATTTATTCAAGCCAAATAAAGATATTTTGAATTTATCTGTGGTGCCAAGATGCCATTTTCACAAGCCCCCATGTGTCCTATAAATGCACTTAATCCCCAAATATAATCCCCAAAACATAAATACCCTAAATACTCAGGTTTATTTTATGCAGACGCTTTTTCTTGCAATACTGCTAACCTTAGTCAGCTAATCCTGTAGTGGAAGCTGCAAATGCTGCTCTGCTGGCCAGAGTGGTCAATATACCTTGTATCACTCTCTGTGGCCACTTATTTATGTTTTGGTCTAAATGTGGTGAAAATGAGAGCAGGGTAATTTTCTCTATCAATAGTAAGACCTAAAAAACATCCCCCATTGTAACCATCTTATTTGACAGTTAAATGGGACCCATTTAGGACAAGAAGAATAGAGGTGGCCATTACAATACTCTATACTTGATGGAGTATGCATTGAAGCCACACAATACATCAAGGGCGCGGCCACTTTATTCTCCACAAATGGCTTTTCACAAATGGCTGCTGCGATGCAAGCTGCAGACCCTGATTTCACATCATACAGTAGGACCTTCATTTCACATCCTTGACTTAGAACCCTGCCCAGCAAACAAGGAACATTCCCAGAATGTTCTAGATAGTGTTTTATGTACATTAGAATGATAACATCCCAAAAACATATGTTGAAATTAAATATCCTTGTAATGTTCTCCTAAAATTCCCAAAAATGCACAACATCTGCAACAACCACCAAAGAACATTCCCCAAAAGTTCTCATTAGATTTCCAGGTAATGCAATTACACAATGTACAGTAGCAGCAATGTTTTCCCAGCAAACCACATTTTGTTCTGTGCAAGTTCCCAGAACATTCGTTAGGTTGTGGCAAATGTTTTAAGAACACAAAAACTGTCCAGTCATGCTGATGATTATACGTTTGCATAAAACATTTGCCTAATATTGCAAGAATGTCCCCACAACACATTTGATCTGTTCTTTAGCGGTTCACAGAATGCTTCATTAGGTTGGGGGAACAGTCTGGTGGGAACATTGTGGGTACAAAACACAAAAAAACTGTCCAGTTGTGCGGATGATTATACAATGTTTCTTTAAGGGTGCAAAAAACATTCACCTGATGTTCCAAGACCATTCCCAAAACAAAACATGTTATGTTCTTTAAAAGTTCCTAAAACATTTCATTATGGGGATACAACAGAAGATAGGTTCCCAAAACACTAAAACTGTCCAGTTGTGCTGACATTCAAATAACGTGCACAAAACACTCCTTTGATGTTGCAAGAATGTTGACAGAACAGCATTTGAGTTCTTTAAAGGTTCCCAAAACATTTAATTAGGTTGTGGTAACAGTGTGTGTACATTACAAGAGATGTCTGGGATGTTGGGTGACTATTCTTGTGATATTCATGGAAGTTGCACAGAACATTCACACAATGTCCAAATAAGCCAGTTTTTATGATGTTCATAGCACATTTGTTTTAGGTTTAACATAATATTCCATTGACATACACGCAATATACAGTACATTTGACCTTGTCTTGGAAGTCCTCAGAACATTTGAAGAATTTGGATTTTAGGACTGACTACAAGGTGATAGAGACACAAATCAAATCAAATTTTATTTGTCACATACACATGGTTAGCAGATGTTAATGCGAGTGTAGCGAAATGCTTGTGCTTCTAGTTCCGACAATGCAGTAATAACCAACAAGTAATCTAACTAACAATTCCAAAACTACTGTCTTATACACAGTGTAAGGGGATAAAGAATATGTACATAAGGATATATGCAAATTGGAGTGGGTCTAGGGTGTCAGGTAGGGTGGAGGTGATATGGTCCTTGACTAGTCTCTCAAAGCACTTCATGATGACGGAAGTGAGTGCTACGGGGCGGTAGTCGTTTAGCTCAGTTACCTTAGCTTTCTTGGGGACAGGAACAATGGTGGCCCTCTTGAAGCAAGTGGGAACAGCAGACTGGTATACGGATTGATTGAATATGTCTGTAAACACACCGGCCAGCTGGTCTGCGCATGCTCTGAGGGCGCAGCTGGGGATGCCGTCTGGGCCTGCAGCCTTGCGAGGGTTAACAAGTTTAAATGTCTTACTCACCTCGGCTGCAGTGAAGGAGAGTCCGCATGTTTTCGTTGCAGGCCGTGTCAGTGGCACTGTATTGTCCTCAAAGCGGGCAAAAAAGTGATTTAGTCTGCCTGGGAGCAAGACATCCTGGTCCGTGACTGGGCTGGATTTCTTCTTGTAGTCCGTGATTGACTGTAGACCCTGCCACATGCCTCTTGTGTCTGAGCCGTTGAATTGAGATTCTACTTTGTCTCTGTACTGACGCTTAGCTTGTTTGATAGCCTTGCGGAGGGAATAGCTGCACTGTTTGTATTCGGTCATGTTACCAGTCACCATGCCCTGATTAAAAGCAGTGGTTTGCGCTTTCAGTTTCACGCGAATGTTGCCGTCAATCCACGGTTTCTGGTTAGGGAATGTTTTAATCGTTGCTATGGGAACGACATCTTCAACGCACGTTCTAATGAACTCGCACACCGAGTCAGCGTATTCGTCAAGATTGTTATCTGACGCAATACGAAACATCTCCCAGTCCACGTGATGGAAGCAGTCTTGGAGTGTGGAGTCAGCTTGGTCGGACCAGCGTTGGACAGACCTCAGTGTGGGAGCCTCTTGTTTTAGTTTTTGTCTGTAGGCAGGGATCAACAAAATGGAGTCGTGGTCAGCTTTTCCGAAAGGAGGGCGGGGCAGGGCCTTATATGCGTCGCGGAAGTTAGAGTAACAATGATCCAAGGTTTTTCCACCCCTGGTTGCACAATCGATATGCTGATAAAATTTAGGGAGTCTTGTTTTCAGATTAGCCTTGTTAAAATCCCCAGCTACAATGAATGCAGCCTCCGGATAAATGGATTCCAGTTTGCAAAGAGTCAAATAAAGTTCGTTCAGAGCCATCGATGTGTCTGCTTGGGGGGGGATATATACGGCTGTGATTATAATCGAAGAGAATTCTCTTGGTAGATAATGCGGTCTACATTTGATTGTGAGGAATTCTAAATCAGGTGAACAGAAGGATTTGAGTTCCTGTATGTTTCTTTCATCACACCATGTCTCGTTAGCCATAAGGCATACGCCCCCGCCCCTCTTCTTACCAGAAAGATGTTTGTTTCTGTCGGCGCGATGCGTGAAGAAACCCGCTGGCTGCACCGCCTCGGTGCATGGCATTTACATTTAATTAATAGGACATTTGAACAGAATTTAAATCATACACAAACAACCATATGTTTGACACTTTATTTATCCATATTTTGTTGTGTTACAGCCTGAATTCAAAATGGAATTATTTTCTTACCCATCTACACACAACACCTCATAATGACAAGTGACAAACATGTTTAGACATTTTTGCACTTTTATTGTAAATAGAATACAGAAATCTAATTTACATAAGTATTCACACCCCTGAGTCGATACTATGTAGAACTACCTTCAGCAGTGATTACAGTCTTTCTGGGTAAGTCTCTTAAGAGCATTCCACACCTGGATTTGCAACATTTGCCAACATATTTTCAAAATTCTTAAAGCTCTGTCAAGTTGGTTGTTGATCATAGCTAGACAACCATTTTCAGGCCTTACTATAGATTTTCAAGTAGATTTGGCCTTGTGTTTTAGGTTATTGTCCTCCCGAAAGATGAATTATTATCCCAGTGTCTGGTGGAAAGCAGACTGAACCAGGTTTTTCCTCCAGGATTTTGCCTGTGTTTAGCTCCATTACGTTTCTTTTTTATCCTGAAAAACTCCCCAGTCGTTAACAATTACAAGCATGCCCATAACATGATGCAGCCACCACTATGCTTGAAAATATGGAGAGTGGTACTCAGTAATGAGTTGTATTGGATCTTCTTTATTTATGTTTACCCATCTACCATTAGGTGCCATTCTTTGTGAGTCATTGGAAAACCTCGCTAGTCTTTGTGGATTCATCTGTGTTTCAAATCCACTGCTCGACTGAGGGACCTAATTGTATGTGTGGGGTACACCAATGAGGTAGTCATTCAAAATTCATGCAGCTTACTATGTGACATGTTAAGTACATTTTTACTCCTGAACTTATTTATAGGCTCAAGGCATTTCAGCTTTTAACTTAATTAATTTGTAAACATTTTGAAAAACATACTTCCACTTTGACATTATGGGGTATTATGTGTAGGCCACTGACAAAACATCTCAATTTAATGTATTTAAAATTCAGGCTGTAACACAACATGTGGAAAGTCAAGAGGTGTAAATACTTTCTGAAGGCACTGTAGCCATGGCAGTATGGTCAATCAGGAATGCCATGATTCCTTCTTTGCCTTCATAGACATAAGTAACCCAGGCAAATACTGGTAACTGGGTTATTCACCATCACTTCACCCATCCTCTTCAGATGCTGCTTACTTCCACTATCCAAAACTATGAGTTCTGATCTAGGATCACTTTTGCTTTTCAGATAATAAACATAAGACAGGGAGGGACCATATCAAGCATCCTAAAGTAAGAATTATATCGGGTGCGTTTTTGAAGTTTAACAGTCAATTTATACACAATGTTTTATTTTTTACAGTTAGCCTGAATTCTGCATTTCAGACTGGATTTATAAATCTGGACAAACAAAAGACATCTCTGTTAGTAGATTATATCTGAGCCTGTTGTTGTTTAAAAAAATCTTTTTTTAAATTCTGCTTTGCAGCCAGATCATTAAACCTCTGCACAACCAGTGGATATCTGTGGTATTGTGGGGGGTTTTCTCAGTCTAATTATGATCAATCAGGAAAATGTTTAGCTAGGACTCCGGTACACAGGCGGGAGCGCTACAGTACAGTAGGTGACGGTAATGCAACATAACGTTGGATGCCAACCGGAGATAAATCCACAGAAAAAGAGGTGACAACGGTAGCCAGCTAGCTAGGGCAACGGTAGCCAGCTAGCTAGGGCAACGGTAGCCAGCTAGCTAGGGCAACGGTGGACAGTGTCCCTTTCTCCTGCCTGTCAGGCACTGTTCTCCAGGCATTAGTGGGTGCTAGCTAGTTAGTTAACTAGGACTCCAGTAAACAGCAAATGGGAAAGGTAGCTAGCTAGCACAATGGTACTGTACTTCGCCACTGAAAAGCTCAGATAATACTTTTTTTGCCCTTTTGACCCACATTTTAATTGCATAGACAATCAGGAATAAATGTAGTGTATCAAAAGACTCACAAGCATGAAGATGGCGTGCTCGATGGGGGGTGTTTATGCACTAACCAATGGGATGCTCGAGGGGCGTTCATGGAGGAACCAATGGGATGCTCGAGGGGTTTCCTGCATGCAGGAACACCCCGAATTGTGGTCCGCAATCAGAGACTATTGGCATGACTGGACACTGTTTGTGCCATGAGAACATTTGCCGTGATATAATGAATGTTCTGGGAACCTTTACAGACCCAATTTTGGTTTGCTGGGTGCATTACAACAAGATCAATATTTTGAGGGAAAAAATGAATGTACTTCAAACTCATACAAATATGTGTTCTGTAAGGCATAAACATATATGCACACCTGTAAATAAACAGACATGCATTAAATTCAAAATATAAAAAATATAAAACATCAATCCAACACTACTAAAAAACAGCACTCACTTTCAGCTATGACAGATCGTCCTGTCCAGTCGTCATTAATCATCTGGATATTCCCAAAATGGATGTCGCTGAAGAAGATGCGATTGGTCCCTCCACCGGTTTTCTGGCGGTAATCAAAGGTCAGCGCTATGACATTCTTGAAGTAGGCGGGCCTCTCGAAGGGCTGGACGGGTGAGTTGAGGTCGCTCTCGTCTGAGAGGTGGATGCTCTTCAGTAGGGTTCTCTCAGAATAGAGCAGGTAGCCCTCGTAGCGCTCACAGGCGAAGCCATCTTCTGCCAGGTGGCCATGGGCACAGGAACAAGTCCTACGTCCGCTACCCAGGTGAAAGCAGAGCTGCTGACAGCCTCCGTTGCTCCTGGCACATGGGTTGGTACCTATTGTGGCAGAGACAAACACTGTGTTCAAGACTTATTCTACATCCGTTTACTTAGTTTCACGGCTATGAAGTTATCATTGTTATGATAATTTTTACTGTAGTGCCAAAATTAGAAGTGCTAGTGTGATATATATATATATATATATACATACACTGCTCAAAAAAATAAAGGGAACACTTAAACAACACAATGTAACTCCAAGTCAATCACACTTCTGTGAAATCAAACTGTCCACTTAGGAAGCAACCCTGATTGACAATAAATTTCACATGCTGTTGTGCAAATGGAATAGACAACAGGTGGAAATTATAGGCAATTAGCAAAACACCCCAAATAAAAGAGTGGTTCTACAGGTGGTGACCACAGACCACTTCTCAGTTCCTATGCTTCCTGGCTGATGTGTTGGTCACTTTTGAATGCTGGTGGTGTTTTCACTCTAGTGGTAGCATGAGACGGAGTCTACAACCCACACAAGTGGCTCAGGTAGTGCAGCTCATCCAGGATGGGACATCAATGCGAGCTGTGGCAAGAAGGTTTGATGTGTCTGTCAGCGTAGTGTCCAGAGCATGGAGGCGCTACCAGGAGACAGGCCAGTACATCAGGAGACGTGGAGGAGGCCGTAGGAGGGCAACAACCCAGCAGCAGGACCCTTACCTCCGCCTTTGTGCAAGGAGGAGCACTGCCCGAGCCCTGCAAAATGACCTCCAGCAGGCCACAAATGTGCATGTGTCTGCTCAAACGGTCAGAAACAGACTCCATGAGGGTGGTATGAGGGCCCGACGTCCACAGGTGGGGGTTGTGCTTACAGCCCAACACCGTGCAGGACGTTTGGCATTTGCCAGAGAACACCAAGATTGGCAAATTCGCCACTGGCGCCCTGTGCTCTTCACAGATGAAAGCAAGTTCACACTGAGAACATGTGACAGACGTGACAGAGTCTGGAGACGCCGTGGAGAACGTTCTGCTGCCTGCAACATCCTCCAGCATGACCGGTTTGGCGGTGGGTCAGTCATGGTGTGGGGTGACATTTCTTTGGGGGGCCGCACAGCCCTCCATGTGCTCGCCAGAGGTAGCCTGACTGCCATTAGGTACCGAGATGAGATCCTCAGACCCTTTGTGAGACCATATGCTGGTGCGGTTGGCCCTGGGTTCCTCCTAATGCAAGACAATGCTAGACCTCATGTGGCTGGAGTGTGTCAGCAGTTCCTGCAAGAGGAAGGCATTGATGCTATGGACTGGCCCGCCCGTTCCACAGACCTGAATCCAATTGAGCACATCTGGGACATCATGTCTTGCTCCATCCACCAACGCCACGTTGCACCACAGACTGTCTAGTGTTGACTGTGAAATTTATTGTCAATCAGTGTTGCTTCCTAAGTGGACAGTTTGATTTCACAGAAGTGTGATTGACTTGGAGTTACATTGTGTTGTTTAAGTGTTCCCTTTATTTTTTTGAGCAGTGTATTTTATAAATTGCAGACAGAGTGAACACATCAAAACTATGAAATAAAACAAATGGAATCATGTAGAAACCAAAAAAGTGTTAAACAAATTAAAATATATTTTATAATTGAGATTCTTCAAATAGCCACCCTTTGCCTTGACTACAGCTTTGCACACTCTTGGCATTCTCTCAACCAGCTTCATGAGGTAGTCACCTGGAATGCATTTCAATGAACAGGTGTCCCCCCTCCCAATTTGTGGAATTTCTTTACTTCTTAACACGCTTGAGACAAAAAAATTGTGTCGTGATAAGGTATGGGTGGTATACAGAAGAGCCCCATTTGGTAAGAGCTCCATAGCCCCATTTGGTAAAAAAAACAAGTCCATATTATGGCAAGAACAGCTCAAATAAGCAAAGAGAAATGACAGTCCATCATTACTTTAAAACATGAAGGTCAGTCAATAGGGAAAATTTTAAGAACTTTGAAAGTTTCTTCAAGTGAAGTCGCAAAAACCATCAAACGCTATGATGAAACAGGCTCTCATGAGGACTGCCACAGGAAAGCAAGACCCAGAGTTACCTCTGCTGCAGAGGATAAGTTCATTAGAGTTACCAGCCTCAGAAATTGCAGGTCAAATAAATGCTTCACAGATTTCCAGTAACAGACACATCTCAACATCAACTGTTCAGAGGAGGCTGTGTGAATCAGGCCTTCGTGGTGAAATTGCTGCAAAGAAACCACTATTTATTTAACCAGTCAAGTCAGTTAAGAACAAATGACTGCCTTACCCGGTCAAACTCGGACAACGCCCTATGGGACTCCCAATCACAGCCGGATGTGATGCAGGCTGGATTTGAACCAGGGTGACACCTCTTGCACTAGGATGCAGTGCCTTAGACTGCTGCACCACTCGGGAGCCCTAAGAAGAGACTTGCTTGGGCCAAGAAACACGAGCAATGGACATTAGACCAGTGGAAATCTGTCCTTTGGTCTGATGAGTCCAAATGGAGATTTTTGGTTCCAACCGCAGTGTCTTTGTGAGACATGGTATGGGTGAACAGATGATCTCCGCGTGTGTATTTCCCACCGAAAAGCATGGAGGAGGTGGTGTTATGGTGTGGAGGTGCTTTGCTGGTGACACTGTCAGTGATTTATTTTTAATTCAAGGCACACTTAACCAGCATGGCTACCACAGCATTCTGCAGCGATACGCCATCCCATCTGGTTGGGCTTAGTGGGATTATCATTTATTTTTCAACCAGATAATGTCCCAAAACACACCTCCAGGCTGTGTAAGGGCTATTTTACCAAGAAGTAGAGTGATAGAGTGCTGCATCAGATGACCTGGCCTCCACAATCACCCAACCTCAACCCAATTGAGATGGTTTGAGATGAGTCTGACCACAGAGTGAAGGAAAAGCAGACAACAAGTGCTCAGCATATGTGGGAACTCCTTCAAGACTGTTGGAAAAGCATTCCAGGTGAAGCTGGTTGAGAGAATGCCAAGAGTGTGCAAATCTGTCATCAAAGCAAAGGGTGGCTATTTGAAGAATCTCAAATAAAAAACATATATTTGGATTTGTTTTTCGTTACTACATGATTCTATATGTGTTATTTCATAGTTTTGATGTCTTCACTATTATTCTACACTGTAGAAAATAGTAAATATAAAGAAAAACCCTTGAATGAGTAGGTGTTCTAAAACTTTTGATCGGTAGTGTTGTCACTTGTGTATAGTACTGTACATGCACTGTCTGTAACTGCAGTTTTGTATTTCCCTTGTGCTAGAAGGCTCCCAATTGATTTTGACCAATACATACTGTAGATTAGGAAATGAAACAATGCTGCTGATGACGGTGATTGGTGAGAATCAAAAAGGAGCATTAAGTTGAAACCTTAACCTTTCTCCCGGCCTGTATTGAAGACTGTCACATCCTTCAGGTTGACCCCGAGACCACTTCTCATGGTGACTGCCTCACTGGCTTCACTTTTGAAGCCTCGCCGGATAGAACCATTGGAGTGAGCTCTGAGGACAGAGAGAGAGAGAGAGAGAGAGAGAAAAGTTTTAAAAAGTAATCAAGGACACTTTCTTCTTAATTCTTCTATGATTCTCAAAAGTACTTATCAATGGCACTTTATCATACAGAAATGTCATTGATAATGACATTGAGGTATGCTAGTACATTTACATAAATATGGTGCCCCTCATGTAAAAAATACTCCGCTGAGGTTCTCCACACTGAGACCTCTGGGATGAAGGGTTAACACCAGGTTAGATGATCAGACTTTACAGCCCAATCTGTGTGCATATAAGGAAATATTAAATTACCTGTCAGACCAGTAGATGTAAGCTCCGAACACGGCCACGGAAAAGAGGTCTACGTTGGCCGCTGACAGTACAATCTCCCTGCTCTCACCCGTCTCAAGGTTGATCCTCTCTATCTTGTCAGTGCGGGCGTCACACCAGTATAATCTATTTTCCTGGAAAGTAATTTGAAAATGCACATCACCAAACTATCCCCCTATCCTCTTATGGGGTACATTGGGTACATTATATCCACACAAAGAAGGATGAGGTTAGGATGCGGGTATGAAACTACTTTAGGATGAGGTGGATGGATTAGAGCTAATAGGACATGTATGATCAGGAGGTGTCTGGTACTGTACCTCATAGTCTATGGAGATCCCATTGGGCCAGGCAATGCCAGAGTTGACCAGGGTGACCTGATCGGAGCCGTCTAGACGGGCTCGACCTATGCAGGGGCTCTGGCCCCATTCTGTCCAAAACAGATACCTGAGACAGATAAATAGAGGGTGGGTGATAGATAGAGGGAGAGAGCAAGAGGGTGGGGAGAGAGAGAAATAGAGGGCAGAGTGGCAAACCCAGAAACATTATTAACATCCAACTGGTTGGACAATTGGAACAGATCTGAAAGGACAAATTGTGTGATCTAATGTGATACCAAAGTTATCAGAGGCTATGCAAGTGAAATCATATATTGTTACAATTTAGTTCTCCACAAAGCTCTTCTTACAGTACGCATTTCACACCGTGTCAACACCAGATCATGAAAGTTTAGTGGCAAACTTAAAATGAATCCTACTGCACTACACAAAACAAACATCAATGCAGGGGACATGTTCCTACTGGTAAGCCTAATGACATCAGTTGGCCTTCATCTGCTACATGATCTATTTTCAGTCCAGAAACAGCAGTATGACCCAATGATTATTATCCAGCAACATCTTGATCTCTTTCTGGAGGTGGTCAAGGCTGTCTGACTCATTTCACTCCCTGCTGGTCAAAAACATTTCCATTTCCTCTGCCCATTTTCAACTTGATCTCTTCTTAGTGACTGTCTGTCTGTTACCCATTCATCTTTCACACACACACACACACACGCACACACGCACACACGCACACACCCTTTCTGTGGATGAACAGCGATGGCTCTAGGTTGGTCAAGTCCCTCGGAGATGACTACTGAACGGTAGGCACCACTAACACGGGCAATCTCTATGAGGTTGAAACCATGGTCTGTCCAGTAAAGGTTACCTGTGGGAGGAACATAAAGATACTGGTATTAGAGTTGTATAAAGAACAGTTGTATAAAGGACAGTGTTATAATAGTTTTAATGCATACCGTTATTTATACAAGTTAGTCACATTGAGATAAAATCTTAGGAAATGTTTGATGAAGGTACTTTAAGCGGCCCATATAGGGACATTTTGTACATTTTACAGAAGACGATACTGACCAGCGATCCAGTCCACTGCGATGCCCTCTACCCTGCTGATGCCCGTGGTAATGATGTCCTCTCTCCAGGTCTGATCCCTCTTGGCTCTGGAGATTGTGTTCAGGCCCATGTCTGTCCAGTACACTGTGTCATTACCTGTGGAATGGTAAGAAACAAAGTAAGAAAAATAACTGAACTGCACACTTGTGGTATTCTACAGTATATTAGTTGGTGCATAGACTGCAAACTTTTGGTATTCTTTAGTAGTCATGCGTAGACTTGAGCTCGTCAGTAATAATTTTCACCTCAATTCCAAGTGTGTGGACCTGATCTTTTTGTACTATTGTGGAAAATGTAGGCACATAACATAGCCACCCTATTAATGTTAGTTTTTTTTATGGAAGTAAGCTTATTATTATTACAACTACATGCTCCATTTCACAAAATGGGGATGTAAATTATGATTATTGTTCACATATCCATTCAGACCTTATTTCTTTGTTGAAATGCAACATCGGGACATGAAAAGGCTATTGTATACCAGGTTTTATTGGAAAATAAATTGCATATGTAAAACATTGCATCTAAAATGTTATGATCCTTTCTGATTATAACTCTATTTCATATACGACAGGATGAAATACAAAGTCATTCATTTCCGACTCCAGCCTTAAAGCCTTAAGTACATTTCGTTATTTGCCTGTCAGTTCAGTGGGCCCAGGTTGTTGGGAGGATAGGCAGCGTTATGTGTTTATTTCCACCCTCCTGTTTATACAGAATTCACACTCCGTTAACACATATCTTACATGTGACAGGATCCAGCTGGAAGGCTTTCATCTTTTTTACGCACCAATGACCTGCTTCATAATGATATGCAAATGGTATGCGTGAGCTATCCACCGCTGCTGTTGCTGGTTGACTCTGTGCTTAGCTGGGTGTTTGCATGGTCACCTGTATAACAGCAGCAAAGGGGAGGGCAACCAAGACCTTATGCACACAAAAGCCTACGTTTTTAGCTTTAGACTAGTTTCCTAATTTCCTAAAATGCAAGCTGTCGCACATCAAGATTACCATTGACATTCAGGGTCTCTGAGACATTTCTGACATCAACTTCCTTTGAGCTTTGCGTACTGTGAGAACTGCTGCCTTGCAACACTTATTTTCAGCCAAACCTTCATCCCACTGGACACACCACGTCATTTCAACCTGGATAATTGGGTAATATTTGGTTGAGACGTTGATCAATGAGGTTACAACCGATATTCACCCACTCAAAAAGAAAGCCAAAAGTTAGTTGAATTTCCAATGTGTATCACCAGGCTTTCAACCAAATTCCAATGGAAAAACAATGTCAGATTTCTGGTTTAGTTGTCACCCAAATGTCTATCACTGTGCTTTCTAGACAACCATTTCAAAGCACAGCAAAAAGTTCAAATGGGACTACGTCAAATACTGTATGTTGTTTATTTATACAACCGATTAATGTGTCCTCAATGTGCTTCATGTAATAGCACAACCACATGATCTGGATTGCGGTTGAGATTACATTAAAAGTACATGGTTCAAGTGATCAATGCGATTATTATTACATAATTTGTGAAGATCTCCACAGACCTGCGATGACCTACGCATGCTATCTTGAACATGCACGCTTTATATAACTACATAAAAATACATTTATAGTTACAGTAACCTCAAAATGTGGCCATGTTACTCATTTGAAGTTTGAATGTTATATTAGTTTGGAAGATGGCCTTAACTTTAGGCTATTTACTGTATTACAAAAGTAATATTGAATTGTGTTTGGTTGACAACAACCAAATATCAACATATATGGAGATGTATTTAATGCTTAGACAGTTCCATCTGAGCCATTGGCTTAATTACATTCTTTAATTTATTTTGGGGGTTGAGTTGGAGATGTGAATCCCATTATCATTTGTATACTTGTCAACAAGATAATAGGCTACTTATTGTACTTCAAATTGATATTAAAAATTGTGTTTGGTTGAAAACGCAACCAAATATCAACATTTGCAGGAGATTTATATTCTGCTTGGATAGTGCCATCTGTGCCACTGATTTAACCTGACTTTAATTCCATTTGGATTACAAATTAATAATTGATAAGTTGAATTCACGTCTCCATCGCAACCAGAAATCTAAGTTGACAACCAAAAACAATATCACAAAATATAGTTACATTTGAGATTAATCAGAGCTTGAAACCCTTGGCCTATTGTATTGTTTATTTTTAGTTGAATTTTGAATTATAATAATAGCTGTTGATGACTTTGCAAATACTATTTAGGCCTAAATAACATACTTGATGATACGTATATGAGTGATAAAGTATGGCCAGATTTCATTTGCTCTGGTAAAATTACTTTGATAGCAACAGTGAATCTACAGTATTTTGTTTATAAGTGGAGCTCTCTCAACAATCATTCTCATGACAGCACATTAGTAATATTTAGTGACAAATATAGCTAAGCAGGGTTTGGTTAAAATCCTGGATGGGAGAACAAAGAGTAGCTATATATAGATACATTTTTTCTTCTATATATCGTTGAAGATCTGACATTCTTTTAGAGGTACATATTCAACGTATTTTAAACAAAGTTTGTCTACGTTGAAATGTGGTTAGCATTATGACATCCTCTGGTTAAAATTTCACCCTCAAAACAAAAGTTTACGATACTTTTTCCAAATCAAATATATTTGGTGTCCACATCACCAACAACCTATCATAGTCCAAACACACTAGGACAGTCATGAAGAGGGCACGACAGAGCCTATTCCCCCACAGGAGACTGAAAAGATTGGCTATGGGTCCTCAGATCCTCAAAAAAGGTTCTACAGCTGCACCATCGAGAGCATGGTTGCATCACTGCCTTGTATGGAATCTGCTCGGCCTCCGACCGCAAGGCACTATAGAGGGTAATGCGTACGGGCCCAGTACATCACAAGTTTCCTGCCATCCAGGACCTCTATACCAGGCGGTCAGAGGAAGGCCCTAAAAATTGTCAAAGACTCCAGCCACCCTAGTCATAGACTGCACAGAAAGCGATACTGCCAAGTCTATGTCCAAAAGGCTTCTTCACAGCTTCTACCCCCAAACCATAAGACTCCTCAACAGCTAATCAAATGGCTCCCAGACCCCTCTTTTACACTGCTGCTACTCTCTGTTTATTATCTATGCAGTGTCACTAACTCTACCTATACGTATATATTACCTCAACTAACCGGTGCCCCTTCACATTGACTCTGTACCGGTACCCCCTGTACATAGCCTCATTATTGTTATTTTACTGCTGCTGTTTAATTATTTGTTACTTTTGTTACTTAAGGGCTTGTAAGTAAGCATTTTACTGTAAGGTACTACACCTGCTGCATTCGGCGCATGTGGCAAATACAATTTGATTTGTTTTCCATGTCACAATACGTTGACATATTGCATTGAAACAACGTTGATTCAACCAGTTTGTGACCAGTGGGATCCTATTCTATCAAATGTGGGCAGGTAACAGCTTTCCCCTCCACTCTTATCTCTAAATCATGTGATATTTTTGTAAACAAAGGTTTTATGCAATACTTACAATGCTACTGTGCGTGCATGTGCTAGATAAAGCTTCTCTTTCCCAGTAGGCCTATATGGGTGTTGTCATCAATGAGCATTGTGGCAACATATACAGTATATGAAGCATAACTAGCCCTTAGTTTATTAATTTGACAGTGCATGTTCAAGCACTTGTCAGTGTACTAAATCCACCATATTTAGAACATGAATTATGCAAGAGAAAACCCATTATATGACAAATGCCAGCACAAGCCATTGGGTTAATCCATTACCATTTCCTTGTTACCTTCATTTGATACAATATCTGGGGAATTGCTTTGTGTCAGGCCTGGTTCAGGGGCATGTGGTGAAATGGTTGGTGTTTCTCATGAGTCTCTATTAACATGGACTTATTACTCTTTCATCTGTGCAGCCCTCAACAGCACCACTAACCATTATTCAACAGGGTTAGAGAGAATACTACAATAAAGGTTTTTCTCTCTCTCATTTTTTTGCGTCTCTCTATCCCTCTATTTCTCCCTTTCTCTCGCCATTTTTCTCTTGATTCCAAACTGCCATTTGGAGTAAGTTTTACGTATGATGCAGAAGATGTCATGCAGGGAACAATATAAAGGAGTCATAAAATCAATGAACTGTAGGTTTAACTGTTGACTGAGGGGATATAGTTAATGACTGTGTCCCCACTCTTATTTATTATGATCTGAGATCAGCAGTCCTACTCTGAGACGCTTTGTGAATATGGGCCCTGGTGGTACCTACCTGCATGGAAGTCCACCCCCACAGCGAACAGGGTCCCAGTAATGGGCATCAGAGCCTCCATGTTGTCATTGGGGTCCAAGGCGATCCCTCTGATCCCCTCATGGATGGAGTACATCAGAAATGACTCAATGCCTACAGAGTAGGAGAGAAATTATTCCACTACGGTAACATACTGTTAGTCTCTTGTGAATGACCTAACATAAATGTTAATGGCGTGCACGCAATATGTGGTTCTGGATTCCAAGATTAACACACTGTAAATAAATATGCATAGAGTACATTTATCACAGTCAAAGTATGTTTTCATATGATTACAGAGGTTTCTATAGTACTTATTTGGAAACAGTGAATTGATGTCACAGACCTTGTGGTTACTCTGATGCTAGGGGGTCTGAACTGCTCAATGCATTTCTTGCATGGTCACTTAGGTTGTGTGTCCTAAACAGCCCATAGAGCCAATAGGGCTCTGGTCAAATGTACTGCACTATATTAGGATGAGGGTGCTATTTGGGATGCACATTTAGTTAGAGCAGACTTGCAGTCTTACCCTCACAGGACATGCGGTCGGTGCGAAGGCTGTAGCCCACAGTACAGGAGCAGCTGCGGGTGTTCTCTGATGTGGGGAAGCAGAGCTGGGAGCAGCCTCCATTGTTCACCTGACACGGGTTCCTTCCTGGAAAGGACATGGTGAATTGTGTATTAATAAGGATATAGGACACCATTGTTAGCTTCATGGACATCTTTACTCAGATAAAATCTGAAATGTTATTCAGAGCACTATAGGTACTGTAGTACATCATGGTGTCACATTTCTGGAATTGATAAGTGCATAAATAAATGTGTGTGTACGTGTGTTCCTTACCTCTCTGTCCCTCCCTGTCGTAGACCTTCATGTGAACCACTCCGCTAGTCTTATTCCTCAGAACCACAGGATTTCGTCCATCTCTCTTGTTCACCGTCCCCAGATGGGCTGAATCATCATCGGCCCACCACAGTTTGTTACCTGAAACAAGGAAATGTCCTTAGAAACCCCATTATCACCATTTCTGTCTGAATTGTTATTGTGTTATTTAACCCTTATTTATTCAAGAAGTCCCATTGAGGTCAACATACCGCTTTTACAAGGGAGACCTACATATATTGCATGAATGAAAACTGGAATATATGAATTCTGACAATGCAATAGGCTAATAATGATGCAACGTTTGATGTAGTGAAATCCTCAAATGAAAAATAAACCAGTAGTGTTGTTGACCCAAAATACTCTATCCTGAGCCTCTACTACACACAGGTACGTGTTTGTTGATTTCCATGTTTGAGTGGACCTACTGCACTGCTGTAGACTGTAGAGTACCTGCCTGGTGTTGTGCTTCTGAGCAGAAGAAGTGGTTAAGGAGAGGAGACTTGTATCATGAGTTTGGAGAGTGATGTGTCCATGTTTGCAGTGTGTGTGTGTGTGTGTGTGTTAAAGGAGGTGGGCTCGTGGTAATGACTGGAGCGGAATCAGTGGAATGTGCGCCGAACATGCGCCGAACACAACAGAAGTGGACCTTACAGTGAAATGCGTACTTACAAGCCCATAACCAACAATGCAGTTTTAAGAATATACCTAAAAAAAGCACGAGATAAAATTTGAAATAATTAAAGAGCAGCAGTAAATAGCAATAGCGGGGCTATATACAGGGGGAACCGGTACAGAGTCAATTTGCGGGGGCACCGGTGTCGAGGTAATTGAGGTATTATGTACATATAGGTAGAGTTAAAGGGACAATGCATAGATGCAAATAGCCTGGGTAGCCATTTGATTATCTATTCAGGAGTCGTATGGCTTGGGGGTAGAAGCTGTTTAGAAGCCACTTGGACCTAGACTTGCCACTCCGGTACCGCTTGCCGGGCAGTAGCAGAGAGAATAGTCTATGACTAGGCTGGCTGGAGTCTGACCATTTTTAGGGCCTTCCTCTGACACTGCCTGGTATAGAGGTCCTGGATGGCAGGAAGCTTGGCCCCAGTGATGTACTTGGCCGTACGCACAACCCTCTGTAGTGCCTTGCGGTTGGAGGCCAAGCAGTTGCCATACCAGGCAGTGATGGAACCCGTCAGGATGCTCTCGATGGTGCAGCTGTAAAACCTTTTGAGGATCTGAGGTCCCATAGCCAAATCTTTTCAGTCTCCTGAGGGGGAATAGGTTTTGTCGTGCCCTCTTCACGACTGTCTTGGTGTGCTTGCTCCACTACAGCTCTGTCGATGAGAATGGGGGGGTGCTCGGTCTTCTTTTTCCTGTAGTCCACAATCATCTCCTTTGTTTTGATCACGTTGAGGGAGAGGTTGTTGTCCTTGCACCATATCCCTATAGGCTGTCTCATCGTTGTCGGTGATCAGGCCTACCAGTGTTGTGTCATCAGCAAACTTTACGATGGTGTTGGAGTCGTGCGTGGTCGTGCAGTCATGAGTGAACAGGGAGTACAGGAGGGGACTGAGAAGGCACCCCTGCGGGGCCCCCATGTTGAGGATCAGCATGGCAGATGTGCTGTTACCTACCCTTACCACCTGGGGGTGGCCCGTCAGGAAGTCCAGGATCCAGTTGCAGAGGGAGGTGTTTAATCCCAGGGTCCTTATTATGAGCTTTGAGGGTACTATGGTGTTGAACTCTGAGCTGTAGTCAATGAATAGCATTCTCACATAGGTGTTCCTTTTGTCCTGGTGTGAAAGGGCATTGTGGAGTGCAATAGATATTGCATCATCTGTGGATCTGTTGGTGTGGTATGCAAATTGGAGTGGGTCTAGGGTTTCTGGGATAATGGTGTTGATGTGAGCCATGACCAGCCTTTCAAAGCATTTCATGGTTACAGACGTGAGTGTTACGGGTCGGTAGCATTTAGGCAGTTTACCTTAGTGTTATTGGGCACAGGCACTATGGTGGTCTGCTTAAAACATGTTGGTATTACAGAATCGGACAGGGAGAGGAGGAAAATGTAATTGAAGATACTTGCCAGTTGGTCAGCGCATGCTCGGAGTACACGTCCTGGTAATCCGTCTGGCCCTGCGGCGTTGTGAATGTTGACCTGTTTAAAGGTCTTACTCACAACGGCTCACATCTTACTCACATCGGCAGAGTATGGTCACACAGTCACCCGGATCATGGCTTGCTATTCCATTTGCTCCGTTCCGGCTATTATTATGAGCCGTTCTCCCCTCAGCAGCCTCCTGCGGTGTGTATGCATCCCATTTAGGAGTGGAGCTATCCCAGCCCCCCTACACCCCGGTTAAATCCAGTGAGGCTCTCCATTGGCTTCAGACTGGACTAGAGCAATTGCCTTGCCTCAGACGTGACAAGGCTTTTCCATTCAAAAACCCAGCGGAGTGCAATGAACCTCACTGAACAGGTGCAACCAAGCTCACCTAACACTGAACTGCTGAGAAGTCCTCAGAGGGGGACCCAGAATAAAAGTTGGCCAATTCACCCAATCTGAATAGTGATCTATGAACAAAATGTGTTCTGAAGTTAGCAGAGGGACTATACTTTTATATTTATTAGAAGTGCCATTATCAACAAAGATTCAGTACATCTTTCTCAGCACATGTATGATAATTGAAGTGTTGATAATTCAATGAGGCAGTGATTATGCACAGATGAGGTATTACCATCTTTCAGCAGCAGACAGTGGATGTGCATCAACAGAAAAATGACTTTCAAAGATATACAGTACTAGTCTGGTTAAGTGTGCCTTGAATTCTAAATAAATCACAGACAGTGTCACCAGCAAAGCACCCCCACATAATCATACCTTCTCCTACATGCTTCATGGTGGGAAACACACATGCGGAGATCATCAGTTCACCTACTCTACGTCTCACAAAGACACGGTGGTTGGAACCAAATATCTCAAATTTGGACTATTCGGACGAAAGGACAGATTTCCAACGGTCTAATGTCCATTGCTCGTATTTCTCAGCCCAAGCAAGTCTTCTTCTTATTGGTGTCCTTCAGTAGTGGTTCCTTTGCAGAAATTTGACCATGAAGGCCTGATTCACACAGTCTCCTGTGTCTGTTACTGGAACTCTGTGAAGCATTTATTTGGGCTGCAATCTGAGGCTGGTAACTCTAATGAACTTATCCTCTGCAGCAGAGGTAACTCTGAGTCTTCCATTCCTGTGGCGGTCCTCATGAGAGACAGTTTCATCATAGCACTTGATGGTTTTTGCGACTGCACTTGAAACTTTCAATGTTCTTGAAATGTTCTGCATTGACTGACCTTCATGTCTTAAAGTAATGGTAGACTGTCGTTTTTCTTTGCTTATTTGAGCTGTTTTTGCCATTATATGGACTTGGTCTTTTACCAAATAGGCCTAACGTCTGTATACCAACCTTATCTTGTCACAACACAACTGATTGTCTCAATCGCATTAAGGAAAGAAATTTCACAAATTAACTTTTAACAAGGCACACCTGTTAATTGAAATACACTCCAGGTGACTACCTAATGAAGCTGGTTGAAATAATGCCAAGAGTGTGCAAAGCTGTCAAGGAAAAGGGTGGCTACTTTGAATAATATATATTTTTGGTTAACACTTTTTTGGTTACTATATGATTCCATATGTGTTATTTCATAGTTTTGATGTCTTCACTAGTATTCTACAATGGAGAAAATAGTAAAAGTAAAGAAAAACCCTTGAATGAGTAGGTGTTCTAAAATTTTGACTGGTACTGTTTATTTTATTCACAGTTATTTCTTATTATTGTGTATATTTATATTAAATTGCAGAACTGTGACAATTGATTGTCTGCTTTAAAGCTATTGATGTTATTGTTTGTGTTTATTGCTCGGTTCTGCAAATGAAATATCCTAACCATCATAACCATTGTCAGCAGGGAAACTGCTAGATGATTATGATTGAACCCTAGCAGTGCCCAAAAGGCCCATAAAGCAGTTTGGCCTTCAAATTGAGGAAGATTTTTTTTTTTTTAAACGTGTCTTTCTTTTTATCAGATGTAAATTTTGTGTTTACCCTTCATCATATCTGACCACAGACTATAATGAAGTACGATGTAACTTATTTACAATCACTTTCAAAATATAGCTTAAGTCTCAGTTGTTGTAAAGGAGAGATGGAAGGAACCCACTACAGTTCAGTGAAATAGCTTTGGGATGAAAGTCAACATTAAAAGGAAAGTAAAACTCATTTTCTGGAATCAGCCAAATTGCTTTGAGTGATACTGACAGCCTACATGCTGCTTCCCAAACAGGTGACCCTCCAGATCACCTAGTCCAGATTAGCTGTGCTTTCTGCATTCATTTGTTGCTACTGGGGTCAGTGGGTAGTGGTGATTGCTTGGTTGTTGCTAATCATATTTAATTTAAACCTCAACCACTGGGTTTGATTCCAGGCAAGTGGAGGCTGATAGATGGATCACCCACACTGTCTAAACACCAAACCTAACACACATACAGGCACACACACACACACACACACACACACACACACACACACACACACACACACACACACACACACAACTCTAAACACAGGCCCTCAGATCTCCATTTAGCACAGCAAAAAACAGTAACACACAGCACCAGGAGTTGAAAGGATCAACCTGGTGTCACACACACTGCTTTCATTAACTCCATTCACAACTGTCCTTGGCAATCATCAGGATGCATCAGTGATTGTGCAAAAAATATCTAATTGTTAACATTTTGTGGGAATTGCCATTTGTTGTGAATAAGCTCATCAAATCATCTGATAGCTACATCGACAACTATAATAATTTTGCTGCCCATTCTGAAACTTTTAGTTTCGAGTCTCAACATGCTGTTTTAATACTTCAACTGAACATTCTCATAATGGCATTTGTCATGCAGCAGCAGGAATCAAATAGCAGTTAGTGTCCATTTCACATGACAGTGATAACAAGCCAGCAGTGGGCTAAACGAAACTATAGATAATCTATCAGTATGCAAGGCACTCTTGGGCAAACCTCTCATTGATGGTAATACACATGCACGCGCACACCAACACACACACTCACAGTCCCCTACTGTGTGTGTGTGTGTGGGGGGGGGGGCAAAAGATCCAGGTCAGCCGCCTGTTAGATCTCAATCTCTCTTAATTGACACAGGCTGACGGTTGAGAACAAGCCTAACCACCACAAATACAGCATTTCATTGATTAACCCAAGGCAGACCAAAGGCTTCATCTACAGGAAGGGAGTGTTGTTTAATCAGCGTTCAATAACTTTGATTCGCTAATGGAGCAGAGAAAATGGAAAGTAGTTTTCACATACACTACCAGTCAAAAGTTTTAGAACACCTGCTCATTCATGGGTTTTTCTTCATTTTTTACATTGTATAAAAATATTGAAGAAATCAAAACTATGAAATAACACTTATGGAATCACGTAGAAACCAAAAAGTGTTAAACAAATCAAAAATATATTTGACACCCTTTGACTTGATGACAGCTATGCACACTCTTGGCATTCTCTCAACCAGCTTCACCTGAAATGCTTTTCAAACAGTCCTGAAGGAGTTCCAACACATACTGAGCACTTGTTGGCTGGTTTTCCTTCACTCTGCAGTTAGACTTATCCCAAACCATCTCAATTTGGTTGAGGTCAAGGGACTGTTGAGGCCAGGTCATCTAATGCAGCATTCTACCACTCTCCTTCTTGGTCAAATAGCCTTTACACAGCCTGGAGGTGTGTTTTAGGTCATTGTCCTGTTGAAAAAAAAATGATATCCCATCTGGTTTGGGCTTAATGGGACTGACATATCACTGAAGAATGCTGTGGTAGCCATGCTGGTTAAATGTGCCTGTGTCATCTGTAGTGCCATAGTGCTGTCTGTAGTGTCGTCTCACAAAGACACGGTGGCTGGAACCAATTACCTCAAATTTGGACTCCAGACCAAAGGACAAATCTCCACCGGTCTAATGTCCAGTGCTCATGTTTCTTGGCCCAAGCAAGTCTCTTCTTATTATTGGTGTCCTTTAGTAGTGGTTTCGTTGCAGCAATTCAACCATGAAGGCCTGATTCAAGCAGTCTACTCAAAACAGTTGATGTTGAGATGCGTCTGTTACTTGAACTCTGTGAAGCATTTATTTGGGCTGCAATATCTGAGGCTGGTAACTCGAATGAACTTATCCTTTGCAGCAGAGGTAACTCTGGGTCTTCCATTCCTGTGGCGGTACTCATGAGAGCCAGTTTCATCATAGCGCTTGACAGTTTTTGCAACTGTACAAGAACAAACTTCAAATTCATTTGTCACATGGTTAGCAGATGTTAATAAATGCTTGTGCTTCTAGTTCCGATCATGCAGCAATATCTAACAAGTAATATAACCTAACAATTTCACAACAACTACCTTATGAACACAAGTGTAAAGGAATGAATATGAATATGTACATAAAAATATATGAATGAGTGATGCCCGAAAGGCATAGGCAAGATGCAGTAGATGGTGTAGCGTACAGTATATACATATGAGATGAGTAATGTAGGGTATGTAAGCATTATATAAAGTGGCTAGTGACAAATAGATTACATCCATTTTTCCATTATTAAAGTGGCTAGAGTTAAGTCAGTATGTTGGCAGCAGCCACTCAATGTTAGTGATGTCTGACGGCCTTGAGATAGAAGCTGTTTTTCAGTCTCTCGGTCCCTGCTTTGATGCACCTGTACTGACCTCGCCTTTTGGATGATAGAGGGGTGAACAGGCAGTGACTCGGGTGGTTGTTGTTCTTGATGATCTTTTTGGCCTTCCTATGACATCGGGTGGTGTAGATGTCCTGGAGGGCAGGTAGTTTGCACCCGGTGATGCATTGTGCAGACCTCACTACCCTCTGGAGAGCCTTACGGTTATGGGTGGAGCAGCTGCCGTGCCAGGCAGTGATACAGCCCGACAGGATGCTCTCAATTGTGCATCTGTAAAAGCTTGTGAGTGTTTTTGGTGAAATGACTAATTTCTTCAGCCTCCTGAGGTTGAAGAGGCTCTGCTGCGCCTTCTTCACCACTCTGTCTGTGTGGGTGGACCATTTCAGTTTGTCCGTAATGTATACGCCGAGGAACTTAAAACTTTCCACCCTCTCCACTACTGTCCCGTCAATGTAGCTGGGGGGCTGCTTTGTTTTGTTGACATTGAGTGTGAGGTTATTTTCCTGACACCACACTCCGAGGGCCCTCACCTCCTCCCTGTAGGCCATCTCGTCGTTGTTGGTAATCAAGCCTACCACTGTAGTGTCGTCTGCAAACTTGATGATTGAGTTGGAGACGTGCATGGCCACGCAGTCGTGGGTGAACAGGGAGTACAGGAGAGGGCTGAGAACGCACACTTGTGGGGACCCAGTGTTGAGGTTCAGCGGGGTGGAGATGTTACCTACCCTCACAACCTGGGGGCGGCCAGTCAGGAAGTCCAGGACCCAGTTGCACAGGGCGACTGGGAGTTTGGAGGGTTTGACGAGTTTGGAGGGTACTATGGTGTTAAATGCTGAGCTGTAATTGATGAACAGCATTCTTACATAGGTATTCCTCTTGTCCAGATGGGTTAGGGCAGTGTGCAGTGTGATGGCGATTGCTTCGTCTGTGGACCTATTGGGGCGGTAAGAAAATTGGAGTGGGTCTAGTGTGTCAGGTAGGGTGGAAGTGATATGGTCCTTGACTAGTCTCTCAAAGCACTTCATGATGACGGAAGTGAGTGCTACAGGGCGGTAGTCATTTAGCTCAGTTACCTTAGCTTTCTTGGGAACAGGAACAATGGTGGCCCACTTGAAGCATGTGGGAACAGCAGACTGGGATAGGGATTGATTGAATATGTCTGTAAACACACCTGCCAGCTGGTCTGCTCATACTCTGAGGACGCGGCCGGGGATGCCGTCTGGGCCTACAGCGTTGCGAGTGTTAACACGTTTAAATGTTTTACTCACGCTGGCTACTCACGAAGGTTCTTGAAATTTTCCACATTGACAGACCTTCATGTCTTAAAGTAATGATGGACACCTGTTTAAAGGTCTTACTCACATCGGCTGTGGAGATCGTGATCACACAGTCTCCCGGAACAGCTGGTGCTCTCATGTATGTTTCAGTGTTATTTACCTCGAAGCAAGCATAGAAGTAGTTTAGCTCGTCTGGTAGGCTCGTGTCACTGGGCAGCTCTCAGCTGAAGGTGAAGGTGCGCTGAAGGTGCGCTCTCCACTTTCCTCTGGTATTTATTTAGCAACCGTGATAACACATCACTCCAGACACAAGCAACAACCCATTCATAAATGTAGCCACCTATACACCTAAACATTAGTGATCTGACATACTGTACTGCATGGAAATGTGACTATTTGTCAGTCTGATCAACTGTAGGCCACTAACAGCAGCTGCATCCGCTCTATCCCTATGTGCAGGGTAAACAAAGCGGTAACGTTCTGCATTTATAGCCCATTTGTTTGTGAGAAAATGTGAATGGGATCCAATTTGGTTTATATTCAAACCTAGACTTTTTAAATCTAAAATTATTAACTGAAAATAATCAATAAACACAATAGCTGACAGACTGAGTTAATGTTTAATTAGGCCAAGAGATGCATGGGGCAGGACAACACAATGCAAACCAGCATAAAGCAAGCTCAGCCCTGTGAGTGACATTGTCCAATCATGTTGCTTTCTCTGTGTATAGGAAACCCCTTAGTTATTTTTTCACATATAATTCATATGAACAAGTACAAGGTTGCTGCATGTGAACTGATTAGAAAAACTCTGGTCCCATCATAACCCATATTAAATGTTTTTACAACACACTACTCACGTCATACCATATAAGGTCCAGTTTTTTACTTGTCAGGTTACCAGATCAGGAAAAATGATGGGTCCCAGAATTCCACCACGCCACTCTGGGACCACCTCTGAACTATGTGGTGTGAAGACATACAATACACAAACAAGACATTTTGGTTGATTTATTAGTATTAATTTGTTAACATTTCCACGATTTTTCTTTCACTTTAGAAATATGGAGTAGCTTTTGTACGTCGGTAGGAAAAAATCTAATTGAATATTTTTTTTAACATTTAATTTTAAGGCAACAAAATATAAAGACTCTCTCCAACATCCTCTTCAATGACGTACAAGGCACTAGAAGCTGACTGGTTCAAATGTTAATAATGCTAAATATTAGACATTTCTAATATAATTATTGATATGAAACATTTAATTTGATATAATTTTTTTAAATTATCAATATAAAAATGTGTTTCTCCATTGAATCCTATGGGGAATTATTGATATTTTTTCTTTATTTTAATTTGATATTTTTACCCCTTTTTCTCCCCAGTTTCGTGATAACCAATTGGTAGTTACAGTCTTGTCCCATCGCTACAAGTCCCGTATGGACTCGGGAGAGGCGAAGATCGAGAGCCGTGCGTCCTCCAAAACACCACCCCGCCAAGACACACTGCGTCTTTGACACACTTCTCATTTAACTCGGAAGCAGCTACACCAATGCGTCGGAGGAAACAATGTACACCTGGCGACAGTGTCAGCGTGCACTGCACCCGGCACCTGCCACATGAGTTGCTAGATTGCGACGGGACAAGGACAACCCGGCCGGCCAAACCCAACGTAACCCGGGCGACGCTGGGCCAATTGTGCGCCGCCTCATCGGTCTCCCGGTTGCGGCAGGCGGCGACACAGCATGGGATTGAACCAGGATCTGTAGTGATGCAGCTAGCACTGCATTGCAGTACCTTAGACCGCTGCGCCACACGGGAGGACGATTATAAAAAATGTGGGATATTTAAACATTTTTAATCTATAAAAGTAATTAAATGTTTGATATAAAACAATTATATGAATATACGGCTTTCCATACTGAGACACACAAGCCCATAACACTAGCAAGCAAATAAAACTAACAGTATATAATAAGCAATCTCCCTTCGGGAACAGATGGTGTACAGTATATAATCAGGAACATATGAAAAAGCAAACAATTTTACTAAACCTGATGGATACCACAGCGTCAATTTTATTATATATCACAACAGATTATTCTACATTCAATAAATGTGGGTCCTTTCCAAGAGGAAACTGGGTATGGATTTTTAAATGAAAGCTTTGGAGTTGAGAGTTGGCTGGAGAATAAAACCAATCTCAATCATTCATTCCACACCATGGACTACAGCTGAAGAGCAGACATCTGTCATTCACCTGTAAAGATGATTCACTGGGGGAAAAAGTCGATACGCTTTTCACTAGGAAATGTCATCAACAGATCATATTTGGACACAATGTAATTTTCTTGAAAGAACATCACAGCCTTTCTTCAATTATGTAGCTGTAAATAACCTATATTGTACGTAATGGATGCAAAAACATTCTCAGCAGGGTATGTTTATAGTTTCCAGCTAAAATCTCACCTAAGTACTGAACATTATTTCAATATCAAAGCAAATTTCCATTAGGCTTACATAGCTATAAAAAGACATACACCTTAAATAATAGTTACTCTATATTTTTTATTTTATTATCGGGTTGGATGTCTTCATATGACACTACTGTGTTTGATTTTGATTTTGTGTCGGTTGTGTCTGTTCGATTTGTTAGTTATTTTGGGTTGAGTTGGAATTTGAACAAAATTGTCCAGGAAAATATATTTAAACAAAATATTTGCAATTCCATGGTCATGGGTGATATTTTGAAAAGTCACACAGCTAATGTGTAAGGTATTCTTCATGCATCTACATTTGTATTGGCATTGCAAAACATTAGTCTGACCTGTTTGGCCACTCTTCTCATTATTAAGCTCCTAAATATCATACCTTGACATTTTTATGATAATTGGAAATATAAACTAAGAGTTATGAACTAAGAGTTATGAACTAAGAGTTATGAACTAAGAGTTATGAACAGAGGGTAGTGACAGTTCTACGAACATGTTTCACACACACACTCTTTCCTAAAGCCCCTAGAAATAGCACTTGACCTTGTGTGGACTAACAAAATGTCCCCAGTTGATTACATTTTTATTTGTTTACTATTATGCTAGGTACAGCTCCGCCTTATCTCAGCTCACTGGTCACGATAACAACATCCACCCGTAGCACGCGCTCCAGCAGGTATATCTCACTGGTCATCCCCAAAGTCAACACCTCCTTTGGCCGCCTTTCCTTCCAGTTCTCTGCTGCCAATGACTGGAACGAATTGCAAAAATCGCTGAAGCTTGAGACTTATATTTCCCTCACTAACTTTAAACATCAGCTATATGAACAGCTAACCGATCGCTGCAGCTGTACATAGCCCATCTGTAAATAGCCCCCCCAATCTACCTATCTCATCCCTATATTGTTTTTATTTACTTTTCTAATCTTTTGCAAACCAGTATTTCTACTTGCACATCACCATCTGATCATTATCACTCCAGTGTTAATTTGCTCAATTGTTGTTTTGCACACACTGTATATAGACTTTCTTTTATCTCTCTATTGTGCTGACTACGCTTGTTTATTCCATGTGTAACACTGTGTTGTTGTTTGTGTCGCACTGCTTTGCTTTATCTTGGCCAGGTCGCAATTGTAAATGAGAACTTGTTCTCAACTAGCTTACCTGGTTAAATAAAGGTGAAATAAAAATAAATAAATAAAAATTATTCTGGGGACTTCTGGTCCCCACAATTATAGTTAAACACATCCACACATGCCCTTTCCAATATCCAATATAAATACTTGTAAGTATAACACCTCCGCACAATTATTCTCCATCTTTGGCAGAATATAAATATGCCACTCAAAGCAATTAAAAATAATTTCCACAATACAACCAAACTTTCATTAAGTATGATAAATGGCTTGTTGTGAACACATCATTCCACTGTTCTACTGTAACCTTCTACTGCTTTCAAACTGTCGTCTTGCATTCCGGCTCACATTTTGTGGAATGCGATAAAGTCACCATTTCTATAGCAAGAACATTTTTACTTTACTGTGCTTCCACCATAAAGTAAAACAAAAAAATGGTCTTAAGTTGCAAACTTAAAAGTGTTCAAAGTACTGTATATGAAGTAAATCAAAATCAAATCAAACTTTATTGGTCACATGCACCGAATACAACAAGTGTAGACCTTACAGTGAAATGCTTACTTACAAGCCCTTAACCAACAGTGCAGTTCAAGAAGAGTTAAGAAAATATTTACCAAATAAACTAAAGTTAAAAAAGAAAGAAAAAGTAACACAATAAAATAACAATAGCGAGGCTATATACAGGAGGTACTGGTACCAAGTCAGTGTGCAGGGGTACAAGTTAGTTGAGGTAATTTATACATGTAGGTAGGGGTGAAGATAAATGCATTGTCACATTCGTTCCAACTTCAATACCTCCGGACTCTAAGCCGACACTATAAAGTTGTGAACTTCAATTGTTGTTTCCTTATTTTCTGACCGTGTAATTAGTCTGTTTAAACTTGCAGCGAGGGAAAGGCACGCTTGTTCGTTTGCTGAGAAATGAGGAAGGCCTGCATTATGATCACTAAATACGGTGCATCAAAGGAGAATGAATCTTCCTTTGACAACTCTTCTGACCGTCAACACCAAGTTAAAACAGAAACCTTCTGCCACTGCTTCTCATTACCACTCCTGGCAAACAGACATGTGTCTTTGTACAGCAAGAGGTTTCCTCCCAATTGTCCAGATTGTAACTGTTAGGACGTGTAGATATTGGAAATGTGTATCCTGAATCCAAAATGGTGTAGTGAGAGTAATGCAATTATGAAGCCGGATGCTGTGTGCTGAATTAAATGTCTTATGAGACACTGTGGTCTTCCTTCTCCTTTTCCATCTGGTCTTAAATCAATCACATTAACAACCTCTACTTTGATGTTTGGAATGTAAGTTCTTTTCATCCTCTGAGGCCAAACGTTACATTCCTCTTTGTTTTAAGTCCTACCATGTGGCTGACTAGTAGCCAGTGGAGGAAAAATAATGGAGAATAATAACTTTATAGTTCCACAGTATTTCTATTCCCACTATGCATTTATTGAAAAAGTTTCATTCACAGATTCCAAACTCCTTGCAAACGTTTCACCTTAGACTCGACAGTGACCTACATAGGCTTTTTCA
The DNA here is from genome assembly GCF_018296145.1 of Oncorhynchus tshawytscha. Lineage (NCBI taxonomy): Eukaryota > Metazoa > Chordata > Actinopteri > Salmoniformes > Salmonidae > Oncorhynchus > Oncorhynchus tshawytscha. The sequence continues at coordinate 52,871,653 of NC_056431.1, read as the reverse complement.
TTAAAGTGTGACCAAGCTTTAGAATCAGTTCAGTCATGCGTGAGTCTTTGTATTATGTATGGTGCAATGGCACAACAAAACAAATAGTATGAGAAAGAAATGCCTTCTTATTGAAAAGAAGCACCGTCGCAGTAATAACGTCCAACATATTAGATCCAGCACTGATACAAAGCAACAACACTCCACTATGGGCATCCACATCCATTTTCATTACAAAAGAAAATCTATCATCAATCAACATGCAGCTCCAGCCAGTGGTTTAATTATCTAATGCCCAGACAATTTCACACAGAGTGAAGCAGAACTGTCACAGTCATACCACAACACTGGTTAAATGGCTTTATCCAGGAGCCACTTAACTAGCAACATGTACAGGCCTAGGCCCTAAGCCTCCCCACTTTCTCCCTTAATCCATGACAGGGATCTGATTCACTGGCTGACATGCTCCACTATTCCAGCCTGATGAAGACCTTTAGGTCCAAACGTTTCACAATACAACAGAGGGAAGATTCATCTACTCTTTATGTCAATAGTTTTTTTTACCCACGTTGTGGGTACACTACATTTTACACTAGCCACAACTCACCCATAACAGCCAGGGCAGAGGCTTTGGTTAGCTCCCTCTTCATGCTCTCCAGCACCTCCAGACCACTACCGTCCACATTGCACCTGTTGATAGTGCCATTACCAGAGCTGATCCAGTACAGCTTGTTGGCTGTGTAGTCTAGAGAGAGACCTGGGGGAGAAGAATGAAAGGGGGCTAGTGACTATATGATGCATTATCTTTTTACAGTCAGATCTTTGTGTCAGATATGGTAAAGCACACAAGTGGGAAACACTGGTTGCAATAGCATCATCACATGTCAAATATTTAATGACTTGGTCTACATGATGGCAATCAGTAAAATGTACATACGCAAGATGCATCTGGTATTAGAGGGACTATGGTTGTTTGAATGTACAGTTTGTATAATATGTGTCTGTCGGGGTGAGTGTGAGATTGTTGCAATCTTTCTTGCAGCCTGGGATGTGACTTCATATGTGAAAGTATGGATATAGCACTACGTGTGTATCTATAGGAGTGAGTATAAGTGTAGCGTGCACATTTGTGTGTGTTTGCGAGTGTGTGCGTGCCTGCTTGTGTGTGTGTGTGCATGTGCCATGGGTGCACGTGTGCACACGTATGTTTGTGTGAGTGCCTGCGTGTGTGTGCATGTGTGTGAGGTTGTTGGAAGGATTCGTCGCAGCCTGCCTGTGATATCTCTATGACCTCCATTTGACATTATACATCATTTGACCAGAGAGTGGCTCCTTCCTTTTTAAATCCATTCTCTAGCAGACATGATGAGATTTGACAGAATGGCACTATTGATGGTGGCAACTGGGGGCTACTTCAATTGTGTTTGTGGACAGCTCTGTCTCCCATGGTGTGTGTTTGTGTGCGTGTTTGCGTGCGTGCGCCTGTATTCCCATTCACAACACATCATTCATTTACCACCGTCCCCAGGTCCGGCCCATCATCAATGAAGTCATGTGATGTATATGGCACGCGGGCAATTTATATTTCAGACAGGGCATAGCAAGACTACCCGACAGACACAGTGAAGACAACGGTACTGTGTCTATCTGAGAAAGTGAAGACTTGACCTTGCAGGTCTGTTTGTGCTGTAAGAACATGCTGCTTGAGGCGTGAACCTGCAGATGAACAATTGTGCACTGAAGCTTGTATCATCTGAGTATATGGTAGAGGTTCAGGTTGAACAACTGTGTATGGCAGCAGAAGAGGTTTTCAGTTAGGTCAAGTGTACCAAATGATTTCAACACCTACCATTTGGAAAGATGCTATCTTTGTATCTTTGGAAATACACAAAACAATTCACCTAGTGCTCATTATGAGGAGACATTATCTGAATGGTGTACATTTTAGGACATCCCTACACCCTATGACATACAAAGTAGCCCTGGCCTCCTCATAGGGATGTCCTAAAATGTACACCATACAGTGGACAGGGTATATACTGCCAGCATGTTGTTGGGCTGCTCCTCTGAATCTGTCCCATGATATAGAATGTTGGAATCATAGAGTGTTGGAACAGGCAGTAGTGTTCCCGCAGTGTGAACAAACAGAGCTATAATGTTCAACTGACCGACTGGTTCCCGTTGGTTCTGGTGAAGGACCTTGCTGTTGCTTCCATCCATGTTGGCTATGTTTATTGTGTTGCCATCTGTCCAGTAGATTTTCCTAATGTGAAAGAATATAAATTACACACACATTGCACATTACATTTTTACAGTTCTACTCTACAATAAGTTCCTAGTTCTTAATGAATTTGTTCAATTTAGTAGTAGTTCGTGAGAGCTGCTCACTTTATTAATGTTGATACTGTGCAACTAAATTGCATACAATCTATATATTTACACTGAATAATGCTACAAATTCTATGAACAATTTTTATTTTCATTAGAGAACCATGGGAATGGTGTCATGTGTCATGTCTACCTTGGAAGGTTTTTGTTTTTGTTCAAACAAAATTAAGATTTCCTAATAACTTGTTGATGTTGAGTCTCGGAAGATAATGATAAAGTACACAGATGCTGTGGTGTTTAATCTACTTACCCCTTGGCGGGGTGCACGACAAGGCACCTTGGTTTATCAATCCCATGAATGACAGAAGTCTTCAGGGACCCATCCAGGCGGGCGACATTGATTTGAGACTCGTCATTCTCTGAGCTGAGCCAGTATAAGTTCCTAGACAGCCAATCTAAAGCCAGCCCACGGCAGTTTAGTATATCTGAGGGGAAAACAAAGAGAGGGAGGCTGTCAATCCAGCATCCAACAATGTGTTTTACATGGAGTAACTAGGGGTCATGAGTTAGACAGATTCATCTGCAGACCTTGGGACAGCAAACAGTACGAAAAAACATTGGTATAAAACATTATTTGAAAAATACAGCGATAGTGAACATTATCTTAGAATGTGTAAAAAAGCTTATGCCGGCAAGTTTTTGTTCTGTTCTTTATCAGGGGCAATGAATTAAATCTCTGGCACAAATATCAAGAACGGAAATTAGGATGAGAGAGGAGACACTTCCTGAAAAACAGCAATTGTCTTTTGTGCTTTGACAACGTGCTTTCATGCGACACAATTTGTCAAAACAGAGCTTCCAATCAAAAGCCTTTCAGACACAATGAAACAAACAATAATTGCAGAAGTTAGTTCCGGATGTGTCTTTCATCCCTTTGCAATGCCAATCAGAAAATGTAATGTAAATCATGTTAATTAAATGAGTGGCAGACACTGGCACTACGTTATTGACAGGCCTATAAAGTATTGTAGCCGGAGTTTCTGCACACCACAAGACTGTGTTAGCCAATGGAGCTAAAGCCTGGGAATTAGCTTAGGAGAGCTTACACAAGTCATCATTACTCATCCATCTCAGTTACATTATCATCTCTCCAAGTTACACACTTAGAAAGAACAGAGAGTGTGTGCGTCCCAAGTGGCACCCTATTCCCTACATAGTGCACTACTTTTGACAAGAGTCATATCGACCCTGGTCAAAATCTGGGATTGAGCCAGTAACTACCTCCAGAAATGACAGTCTCCAGCCAGGTGCCGTTGATGAAGGCCCGTTTGATGGTCTGTGTTTTCACATCCGCCCAGTAGATCCTCTCCTCCTGGGCATCGTAATCCACAACGGTGACGTCATCGATGTCTGGGACGGTAAGTGCTGTCATGACGTTCATGTAAGGGTTGTCAATATCCACCCCACGGATCTCTGACCGCCTGACGTACAGGAGGAATCTTTTCAACACTATGGAAAAATAGAGAAATATCAATGGCCTTTTAAGTCAAATATGGTTATGGGTGTAACATATGATATGCAAGTGCCAATGAAATAATGAATATGCTAAACAAATTGTTCTGGCATTCTTTATGGTTCTTTGTTATGTGACTGTGCACAATCTCCCACTCTTTTGTGACTTTGATAATGAAAAGGATAGATACAGGTGTGTTAAAAGATTGAAGACGGCCGTCCCACTCACCGAAGCAAGATTGTTTGTTGGGGGACAGCTTCATGAGGTGTGGACAGGTGCAGGACGCAGTACGGTTGTAATTGATGAGACACATGTGTGAGCACGGGCCACACCCATCATTCTCTTCACATGGGTTAGACGCTGAAGGAGTGCGAGAGAGTCAGGAATAGAGAAAGAGAGAGAAATTGTCAGCAGAAAGAATGAAAAAGGAGAAACACTTGGCCCATGACAATTATTATTTATTTTACCTTTATTTAACTTGGCAAGTCAGTTAAGAAGAAATTCTTATTTTCAATGACAGCCTAGGAACAAACTGCCTTGTTCAGGGGCAGAATGACAGATTTTTTACCTTGTCAGCTCAAGGATTTGATCTTGCAACCTTTCGGTTACTAGTCCAACACTCTAACCACTAGGCTACCTGCCACCACAAATACATGAATGTGCACTTAAAGCTTTCACCACATATATGATTCAACAGGAAAGCTCACATTTCTGTCAGTTGAAACAAAAAGCCTCCCAAGAGTCACATTTTTGTGGGAATCCTTTGTAGGAAGTCCACTCTATATATCGCAGAGGATGTGGTAGTGCTGAAGTACAAGAACAAGATATGCTTTTGGGCACATGATCAAAATGTTTGCTGACAGGGTAAACAGTAAAAGGCCCCAAAGCTTATAAAAACAGAAAATACAGGTGCTTAGTTCTGTAGTTTTCAGCAGACCAATATGATTAAAGGGCTATTCTGGAACGTTAACACCTATCGAAAAGAGAGCAGGAGCAGGAAATAAAGGAACAGCTGCAACAACCTGGGTGTAATGTTTTTCGATGGCCAGTTGGTCACATGTACTGCTCAACCATATCACTGACTCCCTCAGTTACAGTTGTGCTGACCAGATGGCACTCCACCTTATCCACACATACCACTACCCAACTCTACAACCACCTTGGCACTCTTGATTCAACATTGCTTTCAAGTGGTTTAAACCACTGGCATACATTGGGAGAAATGGGCAGGGTAGGCTGGACATCTTTAAAGCAGATGCATTTGTAACGGATGCTGACCCAGCAAACCTAATTATACAAACTAAAGAGTAATCAAGAAATGGTAAAATAACTCCCTATTCCTGGTAAGGCTTGGCTGACAGACAGGCCTCTTGGAACTCATTTGTCTGACTCCTAAGGAGTTCACGACCTCATCTCTCTCTCCCTCTCTCTGAGTTTACAGTGACTTTACCTCTTCCATCAAGTCTGTTATTGTAGGACCACAACCACTGCCCAAGACTGCCCACTCTTAAATCCCAACATTAACCTGTATGTGCTGACATTTCCTCCAGACTGATTTCATTGCACAAGTCTGGTGGGATATTGCTAAGGTTTAACCCCACAGTGATCCAGCAGTATATAAGCAGCATACGAACAGACACTATAATTCCTCCTTTGTCAACACCAAGTCACTTCAGATAAATAAATGCACAGGTTTTTAGATTGGACAGTTATTTCCCTTTGGTACATTTTCATACAAGATACAAAGATCCATTTTTGCAGTGATTTACCCAGAACAAGCTTGACAAACTCATTTCCAAACTCATTTCCTGCACTATGTCTCGCTGAATCCATTATACATTCACATGGTTTAGTAGAGAAAATGACTCTGTCTGCGTGAGTTGAAAACATACCCGACAACACGAGTCATGATAGGAAATAAAAGCCTGAATACAGTTCAGCAGTCAGCTGAATTATAGCCATAAGAAATTACAATAACAGGGGAAAGACTGTTCATTTCTAGACTGGCAGACATCTCATAAATAAATAACCCCCATGCTTTGCCGACGCGGAGAACAGAGAAAGGCTGGTGCCCAAAGAGTGATATCTTTCAATCAAAACCATAAAGTCTACTGGGTATAATACGTAATGTCCAGTCCTGTGTGGCTCAATTGGTAGAGCATGGTGCTTTCCACGCCATGGTTGTGGATTTGATTCCCAAGGAGGACCATCACAAAAAAGTACAAACATGTATGCACTCACTACTGTACGAAGCTCTGGGTAAGTCTGATACATGACTAAAATGTCATGTAAGCTGGGGCACTTCACTGTTATAAAATGTATCTAAACTCTCAGGAGGTGCTAGAATATTCAAAAAAAGGTCTCAGGTAGTCATGGTAACTGTTACAGTAAAATATGTGAAGTGTATTATGTCTCTGTTTTGAAAGCTACATTTTCCTTTTAATGCGACTGAATAGATATTCAGCAGCAAATAGCGGTGTATTTTCAAAATCTGATTATTAATTCAACGTGTTTGTGCTTATCTAACGCAGGGAGTAGTGGCTCTGTCAAGCCCCGGGTGTTATATTCACGTTGTATTATCATCAACACTCCTCTTTGTCTTTCCCTGCCACTCACAAGCAAATGAGACAAGGGGGCTGTGCAGGAAAGCCACATATTTACCTTGTAAATGTCCAGTGCCCATTATCTGAATGCAAAATGTTCATTATGGCTTCCAATAGTATCACCCCGCTTGTATTTGAAGCAGCTGCTTACTTCCATGCAGTGATTCCATGCACTCTGCATGCTGATCAGATGTATTCCTTCCTATTCTCAGCAAGCATAGTGCAAAGCTGTGGAGATACATTCAGAGGTCCTTTTGTTTAATAACATTTTAGGCACAGTCAGTAGTTCTGATTGCATTAATGCAGCCATGAATACAGAATACTTGATATAAAATCATCATAACTCAAATACTGATACTTACAACACTGTATTGTGTCTTTGTAAATATAATATAAGTACGATGGTTATATCTTGAGACATCATTGTACAAATGTTTTGATACTATTCATTTCATTTCCAATATGATCCTGCTGCGGATCACCAGTGCTGGGAGGGGAGAGCGTTCTGTTTGATGTGTTATTGCAGCTATAACTAACCAATTACAGTTCCTCACTGTGAGGCCTTGGGACCAGCATTCCCCTTAACTAATCATTGGCACCTCCTCCCCGTTTTCAAACCTCATGTTACCCATCCCCCCCCCCTCCCCCGCCACACATAATGTATTTACAACCAGACTGTTGACGCCCCCAGACAAGCTCCCATTTTGGCACCCACCAAATACCCCCAGAGACAAGTACTGTAGCCCCCACAGCTCTCCAGTAGTCTCCCTCTATTTTTCACTACCTCCCTCCCTCCCGCAGTCTCTCTGGTCCAAATCTGCAGGGCCAAGCAGAGACCACCAGTATCTCCAGGCTTTGGGACTGGCTGACTGGATTGGATATTACCCAAGTTTCACCCACTGGGCTCTTTAAAATGGGATTAGGCATACTTACTGGCTTCTGCAGTTCAATTTCCTCACACTTATCTATGCAGAACAGTCACGAGCAGGCAGATACAGAGGACGAAACAGCCAAATTAACTCCTACCACATTGGCATCATTTTGAGAATGCTAAATAGATGCAAACCAGATTACTAGAGTACCAATGCCCATTCATGGACAGCGGCTTACATTCATAGAAAGCTAAAAGGGGAGATATTTTTAACTCAGCTGTAAAGATATAATTTTTAATGGTGTGAGAACAAACCACACCCTAAAGACAATACCGGCATCCAAGACATTATGACTTCTTTGACTAGCAGCTCTGTTTACAGATCCATTTTCGCAAATCCTTTTAGAAACAAAGAGCAATGAATGAACACCCAATCAATGCTATAATCGAAACCTGGAAATATACAGTGAGCTGCAAAAGTATTAGAACAGTCACACATTTGATGTTGTTTTGGCTCTGTAATCCAGCACTTTGGATTTGATACGAGGTGAATATTGAGAAATAAACACAAATCTACTGAAAATACACTATATAGGCCTCCTGAGTGGCGCAGCAGTCTAAGGCACTGCATCGCAGTGGTTGACGCGTCCCTGCAGACCCGGGTTCGATCCCAGGCTGTGTCACAACTGGCCTCTCATAGAGCGGTGCACAATTGGCCCAGTGTAGCCCTGGATAGGGGAGGGTTTGGCTGGTGGGGCTTTAATTCGCTCATCACGCTCTGGCGACTCCTTCAAATGAGTGGATTCAGCTATTTCAGCCACACCCGTTGCTGACAGGTGTATAAAATTGAGCACACAACCATGCAATCTCCATAGACAAACATTAACAGCAGAATGGCCTTACTGATGAGCTCAGTGACTTTCAACGTAGCACCATCATAGGATACAAGGCAGTTCGTCAAATTTCTGCCCTGCAAGAGCTGCCCTGGTCAACTATAAGTGCTGTTATTCTGAAGTGGAAATGTTCTAGGAACAACAACGGCTCAGCCGCAAAGTGGTAGGCCTCACAGGATGGGACTGCTGAAGCGCATAGAAATGGTCTATCCTCGGTTGCAACACTCACTACCGAGTTCCAAACGGCCTCTGGAAGCAACGTCAGCACAATAAATGTTCGTCGGGAGCTTCATGAAATGGGTTTCCATGGCCGAGCAGCCGCACACAAGCCTAAGATCACCATGCGCAATGTCAAGTGTTGGCTGGAGTGGTGTAAAGCTTGCAGCCATTGGACTCCGGAGCAGTGGAAACATTCTCTGGGGTGATGAATCACACTTCACCATCTGGCAGACTACGGAAGAATCTGGGTTTGGCGGATGCCAAAAGTTTAGTGGTGGAGGAATAATGGTCTGGGGCTGTTTGGGCTAGGACCCTTAATTCCAGTGAAGGGAAATCTTAATGCACACAATAACATTCTAGACGATTCTGTGCTTCCAACTTGGCAACAGTTTGGGGAAGGCCCTGTTTCAGCATGACAAAACAAGGTCCATACAGAAATGGTTTGTTGAGATCGTTGAGGGAAGAACTTGACTGGCCTGCACAGAACCATGACGTCAACCCCATCGAACAGCTTTGGGCTGAATTGGAACGCCGACTGCGAGCCAGGCCTAATTGCCCAACATCAATGCCTGACCTCTCTAATGTGCTTGTGGTTAAATGAAAGCAGGTCCCTGCAGGAATGTTCTAACATCTAGTGGAAAGCCTTCCCAGAAGAGTGTAGGTTGTTATAGCAGCAAAGGGGGAACAAACTCCATATTAATTCCCATGATTTTGGAATGAGATGTTCAACGAGCAGGTGTCCACATATTTTGGGTCATGTAGTGTATCAGTAAATTGATGAGCCAAACGGATTAAGAACTTAAATAGGGTGCCAACTGGTAAGCCTATTTTACTTTCCATACACCTTAATCTGCATAATTTATTTAATGTGTGCCTTTAATTTGACTTCCAATGGGCATATACAGAGAAAGGCTATCATCGGTGTTGACAGGATTAATTGTAGCCCGCTCTCATTCTGCAGTTCCTTTCATTAATTCTGGTTCAATTCATTTTAAAAACGGCTTGACACTGTAGCATGAACCAATTAGCCTAATTTGGGCGGAGGGAGAAAACACATTCTGAGGTACCATTAATGCAATCTAATTCTCTGCATGACCACCTTTTTCAATCATTCAGCCCCTTTCTTATTGTATGCATGCTGAGAAGCCCCATGATTGGCAGGCCCAATGAGGGCAGAGAAGCAGCTAAAATGAATACCATTATACTCTCTCTCTCTTCTTCTCTATATGCAACAGGGGATTCACCTTTTCAGAAATGCTTCTTAGTCAATACACTCATTGAAAAAAGTGTTACAAAAGCGTTCTTTGGCTGTCCTCATAGGAGAACCCTTTTTGGTTCCAGGTAGAACTGTTTTGGGTTCCAGGTAGAACCGTTTTGGGTTCCAAGAAAACAGAGAGACAATAGAAAAGTAAAACACGTAATAATAAATAAACAATGAGTAACCATAACTTGGCTATATACACGGGGTACCAGTGCCGAGTCGGTGTGCAGGGGTACGAGGTAATTGAGGTAGAGATGTACATATACACTGTACATATGGAAAAAAGTGACAAATTATAAACAGTAGCAGAAGCATATGTGATGAGTCCAAAACTTAGCACAAAAAGAGTCAATGCAGATTGTTTAATAGTTAACTATTTCGCAGTCTTATGGCTTGGGGGTGGAAGCTGTTCAGGGACCTGTTGGTTCCAGACTTGGTGCAGCGGTAAGGCAAGCCATGCAGTAGCAGAGAGAACAGTCTATGACTTGGGTGGCTGGAGTCCTTGAAAATGTTTAGTGATGTACTGTGTACAGTGATGTACTGGGCCGCACACACTACCCTCAGTAGCGCCTTGCGGTCGAATGCCAAGCAGTTGCCATACCAAACATCGATGCAGCCAGTCAAGATGTTCTCAACGTTTCAGCTGTAAACTTCTTAAGGATCTGAGGGCCCATGCCAAATCTTTTCAGCCTGCTGAGGGGGAAGAGGTGTTGTCGTGCCCTCTTCTCTACTGTGTTGGTGTGTGTGGACCATGATAGATCCTTAGTGATGTGGACACGAGGAACCTGAAGCTCTCAACCTGCTCCACTACAGCCCCATTAATGACGATGGGAGAGTGCTCTGCCCTCCTTTTCCTGTAGTCCACGATTAGTTTCTTTGTCTTGCTGAATTTGATGGAGAGGATGTTGTCACTGACCTGCCCTCTACAGCTGTCTCATCGCCGTCGGTGTTCAGGCCATACACAGTCGTGTCGTTGGCAAACTTAATGATGGTGTTTGGAGTCGTGTGCGGCTACGCAGTCGTGGATGAAGAGGGAGTAGAGGAGGGGACTAAATAGACACTTTTTTCTAAGAGTTTATGTATAGGCATTATGACTAGCATCAGTTAAACTAGTGGGTTAAATAATGGGCCAAATCTGATGCATTATTATGCAACCAGTTTTCAGTATACAACAGGGAAGTGAGGGAACTAGTTAATATGGGAAAGCTCCGTTAGGCATGCTTTTTAGTCCAGGACTAAACTTAATCTGTGTGCTAAAAACCACCCCATAGACTACAGTGACAACACTCAGGGGAATAGTTGATGTGCATTACCAAAGGTTACAGTTGCTTGACTACAGGTCTAGGCTGTTTACCTTGTGGCTGTCTGCTAGGGTGGAAGATCTGCAGGTCAAAGGGCTGAGCGCTGGTCTTCTGGATCACTGTGACGTTACGGCCCGTCCACTTGTTGGCTCTGGCCAGGGTGTTGGTCCTCCAGTCTGTCCAGTAGACACTTCCCCCAAACAGGGACACGGCAAAGGGGTGTGACAGGTACTCATGTCCCCTCAGGATCTCTATGATCCCACTGCCATCGTACAGTGCAGAGTAGATGGCATCAGAGCTGTGAAAGGGAGAAGATAGGTGAAGGTACAGTAACCAGCCAGAATAGATAACATACAGCTCAGATGAGATGGCATGAGCGCTGTTAGAGGGAGAAAACATGATCAGGAGGTCATTAGATTCTCTTTCCAGTATAAAAACAGTGATACAGTATATTCATACTAGCCAGCTAGAGTAACCATGGAAGTACAATACATTGCAGCGTAGATGGCATTAGAGCTGTTATATGGTGGTATGAATATCATCATGAGGCTGTCTGGCTCTATACAATAAAAATACTAGTCAGGTATTTGTATTTATTATGGATCTTCCTGCCAAGGCAGCAACTACTCTTCCTGGGGTCCTGCAAAATTAAGGCAGTTATGCAGTTTTAAAAACATTACATTCACAAATTTCACAACACACTGTGTGCCCTCAGGCCCCTACCCCACCACTACTACATATCTACAATACAAAATCCATGTGTATGTGTATGTATAGTGCGTATGTTATTGTGTGTGTATGCAAGTATCTGTGCCTACATGTATGTATGTGTTGCTTCACAGTCCCCGCTGTACCATAAGGTGTATTTTTATTTGTTAAAAAATAATACTAATTCACTGCTTGCAATCAATTACTTGATGTGGAATAGAGTTCCATGTATTCATGGCTCTATGTAGTACTATGCGCCTCCCATAGTGTGTTCTTGTGGCATGTCTTGTGGGGTATGCATGGGTGTCCGAGATGTGCACCAGTAGTTCAAACATACAGCTCAATGCATTCAACATGTCAATACTTCTCATAAATACAAGTAGTGATGAAGTCAATCTCTCCTCCACTTTGAGCCAGGAGAGATTGACATGCATATTATTAATATTAGCTCTCTGTGAACATTCAAGGGCCAACCGTGCTGCCCTGTTCTGAGCCAATTGCAATTTTCCTAAGTCCCTTCTTGTGGCACCTGACCACGACGACTGAACAGTAGTCCAGGTGTGACAAAACTAGAGCCTGTAGGACCTGCCTTGTTGATAGTGCTGTTAAGAAGGTAGAGTAGTGCTTTATTATGGACAGACTTCTCTCCATCTTTGCTACTGTTGTATCAATATGTTTTGACCATGACAGTTTACAATCCAGGGTTACTCCAACAGTTTATTCACCTCAATTTTCTCAATTCCCACATTATTTGTTACAAGAGTTAGTTGAGGTTTAGGGTTTAGTGAATGATTTGTCCCAAATACAACGCTAGTTAGGGATAGGTGGGACGCAAATGTCTCAACTGGCCAATTACCAGGGAAAATGCAGAGCGCCAGATTCAAATAAAATACTATAAAATTCAAACTTTCATTATATCACACATGTAAGATACTCAATTAAAGCTACACTCGTTGTGAATCCAGCCAACATGTCAGATTTTTAAAATGATTTTCAGGGCGAAAGCATAAGAAGCTATTATCTGATAGCCTGCACCATCTGCACCAGCAGTAAACAAAGGGGTTTGCATATTTCAACCCTACAGGAGCTACACAAAACGCTGAAATAAAATATAAAACATGCATTAACTTTGACAAGCTTCTTTTGTTGGCACTCCAAATGTCCCATAAACATCACAATTGGTCCTTTTGTTTGATTAATTCCGTCCATATATATCCAAAATGTCCATTTATAAAGCACGTTTGATCCAGAAAAAAAAACATCTTACAAAAGATGCAACGTCACTACAAAATATTTCAAAAGTTGCCTATAAACTTTGCCAAAATATTTTAAACTACTTTTGTAATACAACTTTAGGTATTTTTAAACGTTAATAATCAATCCAATTGTAGACGGGGCAATCTGTGTTCAATACAGGAATGAAAACAAACTAGCGCCACTTTTCACGTCTTGCGCAACTCACAAAAGTGTACCCAGTTCCTAGTTGGCCTACTTCTTCATTACACAAAGGAATAACCTCAACCAAATTCCAAAGACTGGTGACATCCAGTGGAAGCGGTAGGAACTGAAAACAGGTTCCTAAGAAATATATCTTGGCAATAACAACCCAGGGAACAGAGAAAGGCAACAAAAATATATACTGTTATTCTGAACAGTTCTGAACAGTTAGTCCTCGGGTTTTGCCTGCTACATAAGTTCTGTTATACTCACATACATGATTCAAACAGTTTTAGAAACATCAGAGTGTTTTCTTTACTCAAAGCCAGTGGCATGTAATTAGTAAAGATTGAAAAAAGTAAGGGGCCTAGACAGCTACCCTGGGGAATTCCTGATTCTATCTGGATTATGTTAGAGAGGCTTCCATTAAAGAAGCTGTTAGACAGGTAACTTTTTATCCAGAATATAGCAGGGGGTATAAAGCCATAACACATACGTTTTTCCAGCAGCAGAGTATGATCGATAATGTCAAAAGGCTCACTGAGGTCTAACAAAACAGCCCCCCCAATCTTTTTATCATCAATTTCTCTCAGCCAATGATCAGTCATTTGTGTAAGTGCTGTGCTTGTTGAATGTCCTCCCATTTAAGCATGCTGAAAGTCCATTGTCAATTTCTCTTTACTGTAAAATAGCAAAGTCTCTGGTCAAACACCATTTTCCCATAAAGTTTACTAAGGGTTGGTACAGGCTGATTGGTCTGCTATTTGCTGCCAGTAAAGGGGGCTTTACTATTCTTAGGTAGCAAAATTACTTTTGCTTCCCTCCAGGCCTGGTGGCACACACTTTCTAGTAGGCTTAAAATGTAAATATTGCAAATACGAGTGGCAATATCATCTGCTATTATCCTCAGAAATGTCCCATCCAAGTTGTCAGACCCCAATGGCTTGTCATTGTTGATAAACAATAGTATTGTTTTCACCGCTTCCACACTCACTTAACAGAATTGAGAATTACAATGCTTGTCTTTTATAATTTGGGCAAATATACTTGGATGTGTAGTGTCAGCGTTTATTTGCTAATCTTGCCAATTTAAAAAATAATTAATGTAGTTTCTAATATCAGTCAGTTTTGTGATGAATGAGCCATCTGATTCAGTGAATGATGGAGCTGAGTTTGCCTTTTTTCCCAAATTGTCATTTAAGGTGCTCCAAAGCGTTTTACTATCATTCTTTATGTCATTTATCTTTGTTTTATAGTTTATTTTCTTCTTTTTATTCAGTTTAGGCACATGAACGTAGGAATAACTACAACATAGGAATCACTACAAAACGTATTGTACAGTATGACTTACTATACACTATATTAGGCCCAGTCTTTGGGAACTTTGGTTTCCCTAGATATGGCTACTATATTCTGATCACTACATCTGATGGATCTGGACACTGCTTTCAAGAAAATGTCTGCAGAATTAGTAAAGATGTGATTAATATATGTTCATGATTTCATCCCGGTGCTACCCTGGTAGGTTGACTGATAACCTGAACCAGATTTCAGGCACTGGTGGCTTTTTCTTGAGTGGTCAGCTTGAAAGGCAGTCAATATTTAAATCATCCAGAAAATATACCTCCCTGTTGATATCACATACATTATCAAGCATTTCACACGTTATCCAGATACTGACTGTTAGCACACAGTAGTCTATAGCAGCTATCCACAAGAATGGGCTTTAGGTGAGACAGATTAACCTGTAGCCATATTACTTCAACAGTATTTAACATGAGATCCTCTAAGTTTTACAGGAATGTGGTTCTGACTATAAAATGCAACACCTCCACCATTGGCATTTCTTTATTTTCTGTAAATGTTATAACCTTGTATTGCTACCACTGTATCAAAGGTATCATCTAAGTGAGTTTCAGAGAGTCAGAATATGAATGTCATCTGTTACTAGAAAATTATTGATTTCATGAACCTTGTTTCTTAAACTACATATGTTTAACTTGGGCAATTTTGAGCACTTTTCTTCTGGGATGCATACTTGTTTTCATCGCTTTACTGAGAAGCTTAGCAGAAGTAGATATGCTCATGTTATTTATGTTAGTGCAGGGTGAGCTGCACACAGTGGACTTCCTACTAGGGCACACCACCTCAGTGCTAACAGTATAAATCTGGTTCATAGGCACATGATTACTGCATACAATAGCTGTAGGAGTTGTCATGTAAGCCTAAATACATTACAGCTGCTTATTTACTTGGTACATGAACATAATTCTCCACAATTTAAAACACAGTTCCAAACACCACTATTATAAGGTAAAATAGCGAGGATGGCGTTTTATCAAGGATGTCATCAGGTGTGTTTGTCAGTAATATATTTTGGAAATGCTGTAGAATGTAGATCTTGAAAGCATATTGTCACAATAGAAGGGGAGGTTTACATGTGAAGTATTCTCAACACGTCTTCCTGTGGTTACAGCACATTTAGATAAATTGGCCTTCTGTTCGCTGTAATTGAACTACCATTTACAATTAACCAACCTGCCCCTATAGGAGATGAGGCAAAGTAGATAACATGCCGTTCATACTTATGACATATGTGCATCCAAATAGGTATCATTGCAACCTAATTAATGTTTAAGAAAGTATGAATCTGTTCTTAATTTACCTGTAAAGGTTATAAGCGAATAAAGGTTACATAAAACATTGTTTTGCGTGAGGGACCTACCGAGCATCCGTCCACACTATTCTCTTCTCCAGATGATCCAGAGTTAGTCCGTTGGGCCAGGCTCCCATCTCCATGTCCTTGAACACTATGTGTCGTCCTCCTCCGCTCATTGAAGCAGCCTCGATACGGGGGAAGGTAGCATCCCAGTCTGTCCAGAACAGGATTCTAAAGACATTAAATCAATCAAGAAAAGGAGTGTATAAAGATCTTTTTACATATACAAATTGCTCTACAGTAACAGCACTAGACAACGGAGAGCAAGCAGAAAACCCAAGACAATAAAACCCATTCTGATGATCCACAGAAAACTGAGACGTGGTCTACTTATGCAAGGACATTAATTAAATAGGACTTGAAGAAAAAGCCTCCATGGAAGAAAGAAATTAATGATTAAGATCATTTGAAAACGGACAGAACTAGACGGCATAAACTAGCCTAGATACTCAAACCATGTGTTGAATACAAAAGCAAACATGGAAGATTACGTTTATTATTCCTATGGAAAAACAAGGCTAAAGGCATTAATCAATTTAGTAATGATTTTCAGTGTCAATTCTACAGCCCTTTTTCATTGGTTTGTCAATGTGACATCACTGCAAACTAGAATAATTACATACAGTGTGTATAGCCGTAAGTGGGATTCGTAAACACACACATTGGCAGCAGTCTGTGGATCCTAGAACAGCACCAAACAGACCAGTGTTCCACAGCATCTGTGACATTGGCTGGAACAGGAAGCCATCTGGTTTTTATGACCTTCTACAGCTCAATGAAAGCCTGTAAATGAGCACTGGTGATTACTATGACCATCAGCAGAGTCATGTCTCCCAAACACGGCTACTATCCTGCTTTTGCCCACCAAACCCGGCAAGAGACCCGACCCTGTAGGAATGCAGGCTTAAATTAGGCGCTGACGACAATGAAACATCCTTGTACAGCTCAATAGCCTTATTCATTGGATCAGGCCCCTTAGATCAATGGCTTACTCTTTTGAGTGGATTCAAGTAATTACGTTAGAATTATTGCTCTGGCGAGGAACTTTGCCTGTAGGCACCGAAATCATCCATTAATCCTAATGTGTTCTCCTCTGAAACACAGTCATCCCTCCAATATATGCAGTGCAGGAAAGACTATACATTTCTTATAAGACTACTTAGTAGATTTTTTATGAATGTCTGGAAGTAGTTTTAAAACAAAATAAAACAAATGAATTTTACAATCAAATAAAAGTATTTAATCACCATGTATAAATTAAAGAACTAGGCTAAACACACTATAATAAAAAACATAATTTTCGTCTTTTTCATCCAACTTTGTGCCTGTGAGATTGTTCAGAGATGAATTGAAGGCTTGAAGCAATGTATTAAAGAGAAAACGTAAGAGTGGTAAAGTGCATGAATCAGGGAAGAGGAAAAGATGAGCCATATCACTTGTCATCACTAGAATTGAGTCCACAGTATTATTATCGATGTATTCTATATTTGTATCCTTAATGGACCCTAACATAGCAGACATCATCACACATCAAGGGAGAAGGAAGTAGAAGAAAATGAAGGATGTTGTTTTTCTTATTATGAGTGTGTACAGTATGTCAGACCTGAATTCAAATAGTATTTGTTTCTTTAAAATAGTTTAGCTGTGCTTTGTTGAGCATATCTGGCACAACAGAAACAGTTGAATAATCCCCAAAGTGTAAACCCTGCCCATTTGGCACTCCAGGCAGGCTGAATCAAACACTCAACGAATTTGAAAGAAAAAAAATACTATTTCAACCCAGGTCTGTTGTGAGTAGGCACGCACCCTTGTCCTGGGTCCAGAGCGATGGCCCGTGGATGCTCCATCCCTCCAGCTATCAGTGTGGTCCTCATCTCTCCATTCAGCCTGGCCACCTCGATCTGGTCCAGGTTACTGTCGATCCAGTACAGGTTACCTGCTATCCAGTCCACTGCCAACCCCTCTGGAGTGGCCAGCCCATGCTGCACAACCACCTCAATCCCTGTCACACCTGATGGAATACCAACCACAGGACCATCATCACCCCTACACCACCCGATTAGAGCACCACCCTTTAGCACCATGACCACCACCACACCACCCATTAGACCAGGTGAGACAGACCAGACCACAGTACCATGGTCATCAATACACACACTAGGTGAGAGAAGAGTAGAGAAGGGATGTATTCAACTCAGCCTGATCATTTTCCCCCTATTGAGAGGATGTGTTTGTTGGTCTGCTAACAAAATTACATTTTCTGGGGAGAAAACCCTAGCTAGAGAAACTCTTGAGGAAGATAACATTGACATAAAAGAAGATTGTTTCCTACAGTGTTCCATTAAAAATAAAAGGTTTTCCCAGTATGTCTATAATCCAGCTGTTTACAATTATCCTCGGCTGCTGGAGCCTTTGTGGAAGGATGACAAAAGGGAGAAATAGGTGCAGCAGCGGGACACATTCTATGGCCCCACGGAGAAAATGAGAGAAAGAGAGAAAAAGTCCAATTGCAGCAGATGCACAGAATATAAGCAGCACAAAACACCAACCTAATGAAAAGTTCTAACTCATCAAAGGCTTCAGAGATGCACTATGACAGTGGGAAGACGACTGAGGGGCCTAGAGTATACCCACAGTAATGCTTGGCATTACCCTGCTGAAATAACTCTTCAATGGAGGGACAGTATCAGCTCACAGTTTCAGAGAGGTGCTAAGTAGAACTAAACTGAAAACCTTATTGAACTAAACTGTATAATTGAAAGGCCTGGGAGGGAAGAAAGCCATGTTTATCCTCCTCTGCCAATAGATCCCAGCATTTAGATAGAATGTTTAGCCTAGCCAAGGTACTTAAAGAGCCTGAAAGCGTCAGTACATCACAGCCTTTAGGACCTATTGTGTAGCTTACACCTACGTACCTTCAGATTTTGAAAGCACCATAGATCACACCATTTAGAGCTAACTTATAGGACCTACATACCTCCAGAGCCTGAGAGGCGTCCTCTGTAGATCTTATCCTCTACAACATCTGTCCAGTAAAGCAGGCTGCGATTAAAGTGGAAGTCAAGAGCAATGGTATTCCGGAGCCCTGGCACCAGCAAGCTGTAGTCCCGCTTGTGAAGGTCTATCCGTCTTATCTCATGCCGGATAGAGAAGATGATGAAAGCCTCAAAGGGATCTGGCCAAAGGAAAGACAAAGGGAGGAAAGGAAGAGGAACAAGTTAAAACGGAGAGGACAGAAGCCACAACAAAACCAACATGAGCGGCAGAAGCCGGGGAAGTGATTTGAACCGGTGCCATTAACGGAGCAAACAAACAGGTGGGCATGACTGCACACACACAAACACACAGGCACCTGTGCATCCATGCACACACTGGATCATGCACTTTCATGACTGGGCACTGGCACTAGTCTGTGTTATGCACAGAGCAGAAACACCATCGTCACTATGGAGACACATACATTATGAACACAATGAGAAAGACTGGATACTGTAGGCAGTAGGGATGTTCGCTACTTGCTGATGATAAGTCGCTCATTCGTTATTATTCAGTTATACCTGGAAATCTCTGTACAAAAGCTAGAGCCTTGCATGCATGAAATGTCACCACAGACTCAATAGTACATTTGTCAAAATTAAATGAGGTTGATTCTCAGTTTTCTATTGAACATATTATTTTCTATTGAACATTTATTTGATTTGACTATTTAAAATACACAAAGAAGCCACACCAGGCAACCAATACATTTACCAAAATTGACAAGGATTATATACATAAAAACTCAGACTCCATTGTTGTCCTCGATTGGTAGGCATGTGACTGCAGGGCAAAACAAGTGACATGGGCCTTCTGTGCCATACATTCAATCATGGGCTCCTGAGTGGCGCAGTGGTCTAAGGCTCTCCATCTCAGTGCTAGAGGCGTCACTACAGACCCTAGTTCGATTCCAGGCTGTATCACAATCGGCCGTGATTGGGAGTCCCATAGGGAGTCACACAATTGGCCCAGCGTCGTCCGGGTTAGGGTTTGGCCGGGGTAGGCCATGAATGTAAATACGAATTTGTTCTTAACTGACTTGCCTAGTTAAATAAAAAATTAAAAAATACACAATGTCTACATATGTAGATATACAGTGTACAAACCATTAAGAACACCTGTGTCCTCTGCTTCATCTACACTGACTGAAGTGGATTTAACAAGTGATAATAGCTTTCACCTAGTCAGTCTATGTCATGGAAAGAGCAGGTGTCCTTAATGTTTTGTACACTCACTAACACATCACTCCACCAGTGTAGAGTGGCTAGGAGGCTATCTCAACATGAACCAAGCCTTGCAGGAGTGTTTTAACCTAAGACTGGAAGTTTTTATCTCAGCCGGGAGTTTGTTACGCTCTACCAATATATAAATGCATCGCTCTTGAATCGACATGGCACAAAATCTACGGCACTGCCTCAGTAGTAAGATAGTTCTTTAGATACTGGGGGATTGTACCATATATGGTTTTATGGGCCAATCCCAGCTTCAACTGAATGACCCTTTTATCAACTTATAGCCACTGTGGTTCACTGAGCTGAGAAGGGCCAACATTAGCCTGAGGGCTAAGATTCAGAATGACCCTTGCCATTTTACTCTGAGCTGTCTGTAGCTTGTTCTTGATGAACTTACTGTACCAGGTAGTGCATGCATAGTCAAAGTGAGGCTGCACTAATGTGATCAAGGTCCCTATTTATGTAAGAAACAATGAAATGTTAATGTGTTTCTTCGGTAAATTGCCCATTCTTTCCCTATTTTAACATACAATTAGCACTGCAACTGCCATCAATCTCTGAGGGAAATGGAGAGGCGAGCAGTAAAAAACGAACTTCATCAATCTGAATGTGACACATCAAGGCTGCGTGTTCTGCCATGTTCTCCTCGTTTACGAGCAGCAACACAGAAGCAAAAAACGGCCAAAACATCAATCCAATCACACACATTACAACATAAGTAGACCGTTTGCTCTGATTATGTAAAGCTGAGTTGATCAATGAATTGACTGTATGTAATTTCACAGGGCTTACAGTGCCGTGAAAAATAATTTTCACCTTTTTGATTTCCCCTATTTTTGCATCTTTTTTTACACTGAAAGTTATCAGATCTTCAACCAAAATATTAGATAAATGGAACCTGAGTGAAAAAAAATACAAAAATGATAAACAAAGAAATGCAACACCCAATGCCTCTGTGTGAAAAAGTAATTGCCCCCTTACACTCAATAACCGGTTGTGCCACCTTTAGCTGCAATGATTGCAACCAAACGCTTCATGTAGTTGTTGATCAGTCTCTCACATCGCTGTGAAGGCATTTCGGCCCACTCTTGCATGCAGAACTGCTTTAACTCAGCGAAATGTATGGGTTTCAAAGCATGAACTGCTTGTTTCAGGTTCTGCCACAACATCTCAAATCAGGTTTAGGTCTGGACTTTGACTAGGCCATTCCAAAGCTTTTGAGCCATTCTGATGTAGACTTGCTTGTGTGTTTTGGATCATTGTCTTGCTGCATAACCGAGGTACGCTTCAGCTGACAGACGGATGGTCTGACATTATCTGGTAGAATTCTCTGATACAGAGCAGAATTCATGGTTCCTTCAATCAATCACAAGCCATCCAGGTCCTGAGGCAGCAAAGCATCCCCAAACTATCACACTACCGACACCAGGCTTGACTGTTGGTACTTCTAGCATATTCCTCCACAGCGATGTGAGAGAGTGATCAACAACTACAGCCAGCATTTGGTTGTACATTGCATCTATAGGTGGCACAACCAGTTAACGAGCGTAAGGGAACAATTCATTTTCACACAGGGGCATAGATACACATGGCGGGGTGTGGCTTAATGTGACCACGCTCCCGAGTAGAGTACAGCAGTTGGGTACTCCCATTACTCCCATGTAATTAGCCTAACTTTGCCATCATCCTAAGCAAACTACTGACACTTTTTTGTTGTTTCAAGAAATGTTTTCAGTACTTGGCGGTCAAAACAATGAATGATTTGCATGATACTTATTCTGCCACCAATTTTCTACCCTAACAATGACAATAAAGTTAGTAAATCTGTTGCAATATACTTATGTCACTGCTTGTTTACCCCTAGCTTTTTTTGTTGGTTAGCTGACTTAGCTAGCTAGAAAAGTTCATCTCAACCCAATTTGTTAGTTTTAGATATGTCACGTGCGGTTGAACTACTTCCAGTCGTTGCCTTCCCTTGAACGGTCTACGTATTTTAAAAAGCTCATTCTTGTTGGCTTGCCTACAGTATATGTCCTTTCAATTTGCCGGAGACCATCTGGGGATACAACCCTACCAAATTGACCAAACCAAAGCAGTCTATGATATCTTCAACTACTTGGTGGAATCTCCAGGTTTGCATAAATATCCAAATGCAGAAGAATATTATAGTGTTATTTGGATGGACATAGCCCACTAGTCCTTACTACAAGCTAACTAGCAAGCTTTATGCAAAACGATTTACCGATGATGATGTGCTTGAACACACAAATGCATTGAGTAACCAGAGCCCATCCATCATCATTTCCATCATCATCACAGCGTCATAGCATGAAACAATGAGGTTCGTCTAACCTGGTCCTTGGGCATTTGATTAAACTTAATTTGGTGGTCTTTTCTCCTACTATTGTTCAAACAATACAGTATGTAACAGCTTTTTGGCAAATTAAAAGCAGTGTTAGTTTGCCAATTAAAGAAACTAAAGTCTGTTGGAATTGACTCTTTGGCTGATAATCGTGACGTACATTCATTTGACTTTCTCTGTTCATGCTAACATTTTCATGTTTAGAATGAAAGTGTTTTTAGGTATGATGTAGTTTATTAAAATGACATAGAAGTATGTTAAAATGACCAACCAAGCACATTCAAAAATGTTATTGAATAAAATGTAAAAAAAGAATACAGCCGTTGTTGGGTAATGCGTAAAGTAGACAATTTAACATGGGAGTAATGGCCGTAAACTATGGCTGTACCCTACTCAAGGTTGTGGTCACGTTAAGACATGCCACGCCATGTGTATCTATTGGGTGTTTCATAACTTTGCTCATTTGTTCACTCAGAAAGTGCAACTAAAAGTTCTTTGCTGTTTTTGTGTGTGAAAAACAACACGCTCCTAGTAATATTTTACCTAATCGGAACAACTGTAAGACATCTAATTTATCAAATATTATATTTCAAAACGTTTTCCAATTCACTTTGATCAAATCCTCACGAGCATATTATAAGACATGAAGCAGCACATGAGTCTACACTTACACAATCAACATACTTCCTGACACACACACACAACCCTACACACACTTTGTCACCTCACCTGTGCTGTGGCAGCTGTCCCCATCGGGGCCCAGCCTCCAGCCTGGGTAGCAGGAGCACTTGACGGTGGTCTTGTACTGCTCACACATCTGGCTGCACTTCAGATGCCTACTGCAGTAGTCCACCGCCTCACACGTCCTGTTGTTAGAGTCCAGTTGGAGCCCTGCAGGGCAGGAGCAGACCACCCCTGTCCCTGGTACCACTGTGCATTGATGGCTGCAGCCACCCTTGGCCACCAAACACTTATCTAGGAGCAGAGAGAGGAGTAGAGAGAGGGCACAGGAAGTAAGAGCCAACTCTGATCTGGGAGTAGAGTGAGAGAGGACAGGATGTAAGTACCAAACACTAATATGAAAACAGAGAAAGAGGTCAGGGACTAAGAGCCTTAATAGCCTACTATAGAGGATAAGATTGGAGACTAGAGAGAATGAGAGGGACAGGGAACTATGAGTCTTAATATTAGAGACTGAGATGGTTTTCAGCATCAGATCGTCATCCACGGGGTCTAAAATTAGGTTAGAGAAATAACAGACCATAGTATGTTGGGCCATATGCTGTACAGTAAAAAAAAATGCTGAATTAAAAAGGGTTGTTTTTGAGAACTAGCTGGCACAAGAATAACACTACCACTTTTTGCTCTAAGCTAGAGATTGCTAGTCGAGCATGATGTTGGGAAATATCCGCTGCATATACAACGCAAGGAAAAGCTATTACACAATGAAAGAGGCTCCGCAGTTCAGTTGGTCCACAACGGTTTGACCTGAGGGATGATACCTTTATTACTGTCAAGGCTTCAACACATCATGAAATCTGAAAGTTGTGCACTATTCCTTTCACAAAACTGATATGGAGACGGAGAAAAAAAGAATGACTTTTCTTTCTTTGTGCAGTCTGTAATCGAATGATTTTCTCTGAAGCAGCTAGGTATCTGATTATTGTGGGGTGCCAGACAGGTCCAGAAGATGAAAAGGCAATTTGGTGCAACAATCACACTACAGGTCCAAAGTCTCCTTTTTAGCTGGCCATGATAAAGATGATCTTATTGGCACAGACCAGAAAGGGTTGAAATTTCTCTGCGGGGGTCTCCTAGCTGCAGAGGAGGGTAGAGGAGAGCTGTGCCCCCATAGGTTACAGCTGGAGGAATGACTCCCGCTGAGTTAGCTCAAATCAATCAGGCCCCTTAAGGTCTCCCTGTATGACCTAATTGGCTATGAACCAGGCAGCGCAGTGTGGGCCTTTTCTCAAAGGTTGTGTCCCAAATGGCACCCTCTTTCCTGTACCCTTTTTCATAAACCATTTCCCCATAGGACTATGTTCAAAAGTAGTGCACTAAGTAGGGGATAGTGTGCCATTTGGGAGGAAGATAAGTGATAACACACACTCTGAGCTACGGTGTCTAACTATGGTCCCCCATGAGGTTTCTGCTAGCAACTCGAAATGAACCGATACGTTTAGGTTGTTCAGTCAAATAGATTAGATGTGTACTATTCACATGAGATTCACAGATTTTCCCTCAGATGGGCCTTGGACAAACAGATCTGTGTTGGTAATCATTGGAGAAATCTGGGAGCTATTCTTTATGTTCGGTCCCCTTGATGACTGAATAAAAATCAACAGCATGTTGACGCGTCATCGTGCTGCTCTCAAGGCTATGGGAATTAAAATATATAGTACCACTCCTTAGGGACAGACAGCGTTTGACACATCTGACTCTGGGTTCTTGTTATATGAGATGGGAAATTAAAGCTCACACAGCTTATACTGTATATTCTGTCTGAGGTGTGTCCCCCAGTAGAAAAATAATCTCTAAACACATCTCTTCCACTTAAACACATGAAATGATTCATCACAACTCACACACTAATTAGTCTCGACGATCTCATGCAATATGATGTACTACAGATAATAGTTCTTTCCTACCACAGAAAGGCCCTTCATCAGACAGGTCTGCACAGTCCGGCTTGCCGTTGCAGATCTTTTCTGGTGGGAGGCAAGTGGAAGTGTCATTGGCACAGGGGTATTTTGGAGGCTTACAGACAGCTGCCTCACAGGACTCCTCATCAGAACGATCCTCACAGTCGATATCTCCATCACACACCCAGCTCTTGGTGATGCACTTTCCTGTTGGTGTGACACACATATACAGACATTTATGGAAACACACACACACACAATTCATTAACACAACCAGACACAGAAAATATTCCTCAAAGACGATATCAATCATCAGCTGTCCATACAGTAGACTAAATGCTGAGTAACCAGTCAGCATTACCACACAGTGAACTTCAAGCATCTGTAATAAATTTGGTGAATAATCTAAGGCTGGGCGATATGGCTAAAATATAATTTAAAAAAATATATATAATGTTTAACTTTTATTTAACTAGGCAAGTCAGTTAAGAACAAATTCTTATTTACAATGACGCCCT
Organism: Oncorhynchus tshawytscha; assembly: GCF_018296145.1. Classification (NCBI taxonomy): domain Eukaryota; kingdom Metazoa; phylum Chordata; class Actinopteri; order Salmoniformes; family Salmonidae; genus Oncorhynchus; species Oncorhynchus tshawytscha. The sequence goes on along the minus strand of NC_056431.1, from coordinate 52,846,031 downwards.
ACCCCAGTCAAACCCGGACGACGCTGGGCCAATTGTGCACCACCCTATGGGCCTCCCAATCACAGCCGGATGTTATACAGCCTGGATTCAAACCAGGGACTGTACTGACACCTCTTGCACTGAGATGCATTGCCTTAGACCACTGCGCCACTCGGGAGCCCTAAATATCACAATATTTTTGATGGTATGGAGGTATGAGGTTTTTGAATAATAAAAGTTCACATGCTTTATGAGTAGTGTATGACCCTAGGGTGGCAACAAATGCATTCTAAGTGTTTTTAATGGAGCTTTGTCCATTCTGATTGTTTTATACTGTTCAATGAAACTTCAAACAAAAGTTGGAATATAGTGGGGACTTTGAATACAGTGTTGTTTGACATGACAATGAATAGAAAAAGCCAGTGAAGGGTTTTTGTGACAGGGCAGGAATTGGTCATTGTTTCACACTGGATCCTAATTAATGTCACATTCAATGTTTCCTCTTACTGTAGCTTTGATGTACTGTACAAATAGTAAAATATTCATCCTTCGCCTACTCCTATCTGATTTAGAATATACCGTTGCAGAAACAAAAAGCTGATCTAGGCCTACACCAGCACTGGTAGCCGGCTGTATTAGTTATCTAGCTACATTTGCTCTGACTAGTACAACTAGCGTTAAGCATTAGCGGCTAACACTTTAGCGGCTAACAACTTGCAAAGAAAATATCAACTAGCTGTTTGCAGACAGTATAAGATACACAAACTAATAGTGTGCTTATAGAATGCTTGTGGGTGTATAGTAGGAAGCAAAGTGGAAAGCAGCATCATTGTCACCAAAATCTGCAGCATTGCCCATGCAGACCGTCAGACTGCTAGTGGTTGATTTGACTTGCTGTAGCACAAATACTGCTCTGCTTGAGTGACAGGGGGAGGGTTGGTGTGTGTGGAAAGAGAGAGGGAGAGAGACGACTCAAGTAGCAAACTGAGTAAACAATAAAAACTGATATTATTACACACAGCGGAGTGGCATAATGCATTTAACAAACAAAAACATTGAAATACCGTTATACAAGGTAAAGGAAAAACCCAAACCGGTCCTTGGATCAATACCGGTATATTGTAAAAGACAGTTTATCACCCAGCCCTAGAATAATCCCTCAGTCAAGTTGAAGAAAAACTCTAAATATAAAAACAGGCCAAAAAGTTACTTAATGCATAACGTGATCCATATTTTAATCTGTTCCACACAATGGGGTCCTTGCAGTCTACAAAGACTAAGATCAATACAGTATATTGAATCATGACTTTAGATTAGAATATACTACACTGAACAAAAATATAAACTCAATGTAAAGGTCCCATGTTTCATGAGCTGAAATAAAAGATCCCAGAAATGTTGCATACTCACAAAAAGCATATTTCTCTCAAATGTTTTGCAACAAATTTGTTTAGATTCCTGTTAGTGAGGATTTCTCCTTTGCCAAGATCCTCTATCCACCTGATAGGTGTGGCATATCAAGAAGCTGATTAAACAGCATGATCATTACACAGGTGCACCTTGTGCTGGGGGACAAAATGTGCTTTTTTGTCACACAACACAACAGATGTCTCAAGTTGAGGGAGCATGCAATTGGCATGCTGACAGCTGGAATGTCCACCAGAGCTGTTCCTAGAGAATTGAACGGTAATTTCTCTACCATAACCCGCCTCCAACGTTGTTTTAGAGAATTTGGCAGTACGTCCAACCGGCCTCACAACCGCAGACCACGTGTATGGCTTTGTGTGGGCGAGCGGTTAGCTGATATCAACGTTGTGAAGAGAGTGCCCCATTGTGGTGGTGGGGTTATGGTATGGGCTGGAATAAGCTACAGACAACGAACACGAATGCCTTTTATCAATGGCAATTTGAATGCAGTAAAATGCCATGACGAGATCCTGAGGCCATTGTGAGTCCCATTTTATTTAAGGTATCTGTAACCAACAGATGCATATCTGTATTCCCAGTCATGTGAAATCCATAGATTAGGGCCTAATTAATTGATATAAATTGACTGATTTCCTTATATGAACTGTAACTCAGTAAAAGCAATGAAATTGTTGGATGTGTCATGATGTTGGCCTGAGGGGGGAGGTTTATGACCCTTGTTCCTCTCTCTACTCTAGCAATGTGACTATTGAAAATCACTTTGTTAACATTGAGAGAGAGTCTGGTGACATCAAAAGATGGGAACGGAACCATATTTCGGTAACCCAACCAGCTGAAAATATGCATTGGTAATAAATTAATATGATGCCAGATCAGTTGGCGTCTGAGACATTATTACTGATGATAGGACGACATAAACTGCATCTTGGAAAGTCTACACATTCTAGTTATCAGATTCACATGGAATTGTTGTGCAATTTAAATGTTTAAATATGAAACTATTCATGAAAAGATTAAATGTAATTTTATCTTCCAAATTAGAGAATTGGGTTTTCATGAGTGAACTATGCTTAACTCAGTGGCCCTGCCCATGTGAACAGACATTGGTTATAAACTATGAAACACGCCCTTCTCTCCCCTCCTATATAAGCCCCTTGACGAAAATGTAACTTTCTGTTTTACCGAAGACGTTAGGGCGACGGTCCTACGTTAAAAGGGCTCAGATAATAACCTGTTCCAAGGACGTGTGGACTTGAGGTCCCCACGTTGAAAGGACAAAGACCACCTACAGAACTAAGCCAACCTTAGAGAACCTAACGAAATTAGCATCGAATTTCAATGTGAAGGTGACGACCTACATGCCGGAAGGATGAATTTCGACTATACCAGCCAGAATATAGCTTGAGCATATAGCATGGCAACTTGGTATGAACTTTGAACTCTTATTCACTAAAGAAGTGATACCTCCTAGCCGTCGCGTTAGCGCAGCAACTGTAGACATGGGCTAGGAGAGGACGGACAGAGTATTTGTTCTACCACAAGACGACGGTACTACCAAGTATCCATTCTACCATCAGGCATTCATTCAAAGGACAACGCGGCCTCCCATCTATGACCAACAGATCGAAGCGTAGCTCAGAGTAAATATTTATTGTATTTTCCTTTTTCAAATGGGCGGTAATTTAGAATGCATAATGTACTGTATTTACGATAGCATAGCTTCTCCCTTTGTTACTCAGTCTTCCCGCTCTTTCACTCAAACCCAACCCCCTTTCCTTTGTGTAACCAGCCGTCATGTCGGCACGGTCCACCAGGGATGTTTTCTTTATAACATAATTTGTAATCAATGTATGATCCATTCTGTGTAATTATAATTCTGTGTGATTAGTTAGGTATTGAGTAAATAAATAATTAAACCAAATTTTGTATTGCTGATTCAACTTGTTAGCCAAGGTTCATGAAGATAACCAAGAATTTCCAACTTTCAGATGAGACTAAATAAGGTGATGATTAAATATTGACTGCTACTGATGTAAAAGATTACCAGGTCTTGAAGAGTTTATTCAGAAGATAACAGCTCTATAAACATTATTTCGTGGTTCCCCCGACTTTCCAGTTAAATATTTTCCTGAGTAGCTTAATGAGGTAATATTAATTAATTACAGAGAAAATATTTTATAGAATAGCATGTAATATCACTTTATCCGACATAGCCAAAGACACAACATAGTATACATTGCATCTTGCATCAAAATCTTCTTCATTGTGTGAGTGCATCAACAGAAAGGCACAGCCACAGTTGTGAGTGAAAAGCTTTACTTCATGTGAAAATCCACAGCTAGATCATTACAGCCTCCTGATACCTGCTACCAGGGGTAATCTTAAATTACCCTTACTCGCCATTTTGAATTACAAAGAGGCAGTGAATGCAGGTGGAACCACTGCAGGGGGTAGAATCAGCCACACACAGATAATCGGGAACTTGGTTCTATCTGCAAAAAGATCATTCTGAGAAAATTGGCTTTAAAATTCCGAACCCTCATATGATTGAATGGTGTCAGCAATTTTTATATTGTATTCTTTTGAACTTAACAACATGAACCACCGGTGTATTTAGAGTACAATACACTGTACAAAACATTAGGAACACCTTCCTAATATTGAGTTGCACCCCACCCCCCCTTTTCCCTAAGAACAGCCTCAATTCGTCGGCGCATGAGCTCTACAAGGTGTCGAAAGCGTTCCGCAGGGATGCTGGCCCATGTTGACTCCAATGCTTTCCACAGTTGTGTCAAGTTGGCTGGATGTCCTTTGGGTGGTGGACAATTCTTGATACACACAGGAAACTGTTGAGTGTGAACAACACAACAGTATTGCAGTTCTTGACATACTCAAATCGGTACGCCTGGCACCTACTACCATATCCTGTTCAAAGGCACTTAAATTGTTTGTCTTGCCCATTCACTCTCTGAATGGCTCACATACACAATTCATGTCTCCTCCCCTTCATCTACATTGATTGATGTGGATTTAACAAGTGACATCAATAAGGGATCATAGCTTCATCTGGTAAGTCTATGTCATGGACAGAGCATGTGTCCTTAATGTTTTGTATATTTAGTGTATAGGTAGAGAAGATTTAACAGAACAAGGCTATGTCAATAACTAAATTCTGACAAAAAAGGCAGTAGTGTAAAGTACTTAAGTAAAAATACTATCAATCAAATGTATTTATAATGCCCAATACAGATGTAGAAGCACGGTGACAAGGAAAAACTCCCTAGAAAGGCAGGAACCTAGGAAGAAATCTATAGAGGAACCAGGCTCTACGGGGTGGCCAGTCCTCTTCTGGATGTGCTTGCTGTGTGGAGATTATGAGAGTACATGGTCATTTAAGGCCAGATTGTTCTTCAAAATGTTCAAACGTTCATAGATGACCAGCAGGGTCAAATAATAATCACAGTGGTTGTAGACGGTGCAACAGGTCAGTATCTCAGGAGTAAATATCAGTTTGCTTTCATAACCAAGCCTTCAGAGGACGAGACAGCAGGTGCCGTAGAGAGAGAGGGAAAGTCAAAAACGGCAGGTCCGGGACAAGGTAGCACGTCCGGTGAACAGGTCAAGGTTCCCTAGCCGCAGGCAGAACAGTTGAAACTGGAGCAGCAGCACAGCCAGGTGGACTGGGGACAGCCAGGAGTCATCGGGGCAGGTAGTCCTGAGGCATGATCCTAGGGATACTACCAAAAACTACTTAAGTAGTTTTTTGAGGTATCTGTACTTTATTATTTATATTTTTCAAAACTTTTACTTTACTACATTCCTAAAGAAAATAATATACTTTTTACTCCATACATTTTCACTGACAGCCAAAAGTACCCATTACATTTTGAATGCTTAGCAGGACAAGAAAATTGTCTAATTCACACACTTATCAAGCGGGTCATCCCATTCTGCCTCTGATCTGGCGAACTCACTAAACACATGCTTCGTTTGTAAATTGTCTTGAGTGTTGGAGTGTGCCCCTGGCTATCCGTAAATTTAAAAAACTAAAAAGGGTACTGTCTGGTTTGCTTAATATTTGGAATTTGAAACGATTTATACTATTACATTTACTTTTGATATTTAAGTGTATTTAAAACCAAATACTTTCAGACTTTTCCTCAAGTAGTATTTTACTGGGTGACCTTCACTTCTACTCGAGTCATTTTCTATTAAGGTATCTTTATTTTAACTCTGGTACGACAGTTGGGTACTTTTTCCACCACTGCAAAAATGCAGATAAAACCAAGCTCTCGATATGCCAGAATGTATCATTGTTAATGCAGCTATGCCTGTGACTGTGTGAAGCCTGGATTACAGAGCATCCCAATTTAGAGGCCCAATTTTAAAGCTACATCACATGGAGAATTGATTCGCTGTTGCACATTCCGGGAAAAAAGAGATGCTATTATAACATCTATGCTATACCCATGACATACTACATGGAGAGTTAGAGAATGTAGAGTTTATATGTGTTTTAAACATGTTTCCAATTTGGCCATTTGATGTTGATCAACTACAGACATTTAACTTTGCTCCTAGTTTAGCATTAATGTAATGGTCAAAGATAGAATATTCCGTCTGTCCATATTGTGCTGTTAGACAAACAGTGTAGCTAACAAGTTTTGTTTCTGGGTTCCAGTTACTGACGGAGTAGTCTCTTAGCTACAGCATATCATACAGTACCTGTGTCTTTGCAGGTGAACTTGGCCTTGGGGTCGCACATCCTCTTGGTGCCCTCACAGGACATCTCGTCAGTCCCATCCTCACAGTCTTTGTCTCCATCACACCTCCAGCGCTCTGGGATACATGTCCCATCTGCTGTACAGTGGAACTCATCCCTGGTGCACTCTATCACAGGAGGCAATGCTGCAAGGGAAAATATACATCCAGTACAAGTCAAAAATTCAAGGGTTTTTCTTTATTTGTACTATTTTCTAAATTGTAGAATAATAGTAAAGACATCAAAACTATGAAATAAGACATATGGCATCATGTAGAAACCAAAAAACGTGTTAAACAAATTAAAATATATTTTATCTTTGAGATTCTTCAAAGCAGCAACCCTTTGCCTTGACAGCTTTGCACACTCTTGGCATTCTCTCAACAAGTCACATGGAATGCATTTCAATTAACAGGTGTGCCTTGTTAAAAGTTAATTTGTGGAATTTATTTCCTTCTTAATAAGGAAAAGACAGTTAGTTGTGTTGTGACAAGGAAGTAGTCTTCACTATTATTCAACAATGTAGAATGTATTTTGGGGGGTTTGTATCATTTGATTTACACAACATACCTACCACTTTGAATATGCAAAATATTTTTTTTATTGTGAAACAAACAAGAAATAAGACCAAAAAATGAAAACTTGAGCGTGCATAACTATTCACCCCCCCAAAGTCAATACTTTGTAGAGCCACCTTTTGCAGCAATTACAGCTGCAAGTCTCTTGGGGTATGTCTCTATAAGCTTGGCACATCTAGCCACTGGGATTTCTGCCCATTCTTCAAGGCAAAACTGCTCCAGCTCCATCAAGTTGGATGGGTTCCGCTGGTGTACAGCAATCTGTCATACCACAGATTCTCAATTGGATTGAAGTCTGGGCTTTGACTAGGCCATTCCAAGACATTTAAATGTTTCCCCTTTAACCACTCAAGTGTTGCTTTAGCAGTATGCTTGGGATCATTGTCCTGCTGGAAGGTGAACCTCCGTCCCAGTCTCAAATCTCTGGAAGACTGAAGCAGGTTTACATCATGAATTTCCCTGTATTTATCATTATCCATCATTCCTTCAATTCTGACCGGTTTCCCAGTCCCTGCCAATGAAAAACATCCCCACAGCATGATGCTACAACCACGCTTCTCTGTGGGGACTGATGTTCTAGAGGGTGATGAGAGGTGCTGGGTTTGCACCAGACATAGCTTTTTCCTTGATGGCCAAAAAGCTACATTTTAGTCTCATCTAACCAGAGAACCTTCTTCCATATGTTTGGGGAGTCTCCTACATGCCGTTTGGCAAACACCAAACGTGTTTGCTCATTTTTTTCTTTAAGCAATGGCTGTTTTTCTGGCCACTCTTCCGTAAAGCCCAGCTCTGTGGAGTGTATGGCTTAAAGTGGTCCTATGGACAGATACTCCAATCTCCGCTGTGGAGCTTTGCATCTCCTTCAGGGTTATCTTTGGTCTCTTTGTTGCCTCTGATTAATGCCCTCCTTGCCTGGTCCATGAGTTTTGGTGGGCGGCCCTCTCTTGGCAGGTTTATTGTGGTGCCATATTCTTTCAGGTTTTTAATAATGGATTGAAATGGTGCTCCGTGGGATGTTCAAAGATTCAGATATTTTTTTTATAACCCAATGCTGATCTGTACTTCCCCACAACTTTGTCCCTGACCTGTTTGAAGAGCTCAGTGGTCTTCATGGTGCCGCTTGTTTGGTAGTGCCCCTTGCTTAGTTGTGTTGCAGACTCTGAGACCTTTCAGAACAGGTATATATATATATATTGACATTAGAGGTCGACTGATTAATCGGAATGGCCGATTATTTTTGGGCGCCGATTTGCCGATTTTTATTTTTTTAATACCTTTATTTAACAAGGCAAGTCAGTTCAGAACACATTCTTATTTTCAATGACTGCCTAGGAATGGTGGGTTAACTGCCTCGTTCAGGGGCAGAATGACAGATTTTCACCTTGTCTGCTCAGGGGACCCAATCTTGCAACCTTACAGACCTGCCTCTCTCTCGTTGCACTCCACAAGGAGACTGCCTGTTACTCAAATGCAGTAAGCCAGGATAAGTTGCTAGCTAGCATTAAACTTATCTTATAAAAACAATCAATCATAATCACTAGTTAACTACACATGGTTGATGATATTACTAGATATTATCTAGCATGTCCTGAGTTGCATATAATATGACTGAGCATACAAGTATCTAAGTATCTGACTGAGCGGTGGTAGGCAGAAGCATGCACGTAAACATTCATTCAAACAGCACTTTCGTGCGTTTTGCCAGCAGCTCTTCGTTGTGCGTCAAGCATTGCGCTGTTTATGACTTCAAGCCTATCAACTCCCGAGATGAGGCTGGTGTAACCGAAGTGAAATGGCTAGCTAGTAAGCATTTCAAACGTCACTTGCTCTGAGCCTTCTAGTAGTTGTTCCCCTTGCTCTGCATGGGTAACGCTGCTTCGAGGGTGGCTGTTGTTGTTTTACTGGTTCGAGCCCAGGGAGGGGCGAGGAGAGGGATGGAAGCTATACTGTTACACTGGAAATACTAAAGTGCCTGTAAGAACATCTAATAGTCAAAGGTTAATGAAATACAAATGGTATAGAGGGAAATAGTCCTATAATTCCTATGATAACTACAACCTAAAACTTCTTACCTGGGAATATTGAAGACTCATGTTAAAAGGAACCACCAGCTTTCATATGTTCTCATGTTCTGAGCAAGAAACTGAAGCGTTAGCTTTCTTACTCATTGCACTTTTACTTTCTTCTCCAACACTCTGTTTTTGCATTGTATAAACCAAATTGAACATGTTTCATTATTTACTTGAAGCTAAATAGATTTTATTTATGTATTATATTAAGTTAAAATAAGTGTTCATTCAGTATTGTTGTAATTGTCATTATTACAAATAAAAATATATATTTTTTAAAATCCTCAAATTAATCGGTATCGGCTTTTTTTTGGTCCTCCAATAATCGGTATCGGCGTTGAAAAATCATAATCGGTCGACCTCTACTTGAGATCATGTGACACTTAAATAAAGTCCACCTGTGTGCAATCTAACTAATTATGTGACTTCTGAAGGTAATTGGTTGTACCAGATCTTATTTAGGGGTTTCATAGCAAAGGGGGTGAATACATATGCACGCACCACTTTTCCATTTTTTTGAAACAAATCATTTTTAAAATTTCACTTCACCAATTTGGACTATTTTGTGTATGTTCATTACATGAAATCCCCCCAAAAAACAATATAGGAAAAACGCCAAGGTTGATGAATACTTTTACAAGGCACTGTAAATAGAATCCTTATGTAACAGCGGAAATTTGTTTGTTTTTGTTTATATTCTTTTAAATTACATTTTGAATCATGCTAAGTAGTCACAAGACCGACTGTATATAACCTAACCACTTCCACATTGCCAATAATTTATTTTTCATTTCCAGGATTTTTTCTGGATCAAAATGGGGCTTAGGTGGTGGCTGTGGCTGGGGGCATGGCAGTGGGTGTGGCCATTGGTGTGATTTTAAAGCTATTTTCCTGCAATTCTACACATTTTGCCATGGCTTATGCTATGCTTACAAAATCAATGACCAAAATACTCCTGAATGCATAATGTTTTGAATTATAGATTCTCCCTGACAGTCTAGCCTTTATTTTGGTAATTATGAGTTCTCAAAGAGGACCATATTTAAAAATATATAGGTCCATTATCTTTCCTGCATGCTTTATATTTAGTTTTTTTTTACTGTTTGGACATGGGTGGGCTGCCTAACAAAACAGTTAGGCAGCCCACCCAAGACTTTTCTATGCAAAAAACCCTGACTTCCAAAAAGAAAACACGTTTAATGCTTGGATGTCAGAGATCAGAAGGATTTCCATAACAGTCAGAGCCTGCTGAGCCAGAGCTGTTACCCCTGGGGTGGCCCACAACACAGCAACACTACACTGTGTTAGAGTAGAGAGGAAAAGGCTGGAGCTGGGGCTCAGGCTTGACATCAGGACACGGTTTGATGAATAGCTTCCTCATTCTAGTGACAGGCTAGTGAGCTGTGAGTATTCCAGCCGGCCGGGCCCAGCTCAGCCTTCTGGGGTAATTATAACAGATTAAAATATTCTTGATGGTTGTACTCTTGTGAAGAGTAGATGAGATTAGATCAGCCGAGCGAGAGCCGAGTGAGGAGGATGAAGACTTAAGGACATTAGACCAGGCCAATTAATAGTTACTTTGAACTCATCATTATCTTTAAAAAAAATCTTTCTGCTGATTTAAATGGCAATTGAATAATTGATAGTTACAATCATTGATACATGTGTAGTAATGAGGAGTAGTAAGCCTGACTTGAAACATCTACCTCATGCTGAGATAGATAACGTGATACTTAGTGCAAAATGTATTTGACAAAATGAGGGATGGAGCTATCATTTAGAGTAGAATTTTCATTATGAATTCATGGTAGTAGTAGCAGCATGGTTTATCTTAACTGTGGGCACATAATCTTGTAATTGCTAACAAAAAGTGCTACGATACAGGTATTACAAATAACAGCATTGTTTCTCTCACCAGCTCCATCTCCTCCACAAGTAGTGTTCTCGTCGCTGAAGTCCCCACAGTCGTTGTCCCCATCGCAGGCCCAGTGGTCTGGGATACACCTCCCACTGGAGCACTGGAACTGGGTGTTGGAGCAGGAGTGGACACAACCAACCTCGTCACTACCATCTCCACAGTCATCATCTAGGGATACAGAAGAAAAAGAGTAAGTGTGACTGACTAGGTTTGACTCCTGCATATCATTAAACTGTGTTAGCATGCTAAGCTAAAGCCTATGCATTAGCTTGGGGAGGTAACATAAGTCTTCACTTACAGGCAAGGTTATAGTACTCAGCGCATGGGTGTGGTTTTCCAAACCACTTTAGTTACATAAGGAGACAGTGGTTGATTTCAAAGTTGTGGGTTATATGAGGTTCATGAAATGTACAGTAGCTCAGTGTTTCTCAACTTCTGTCCTTGAGTATTCTGACGTCAAAGTTGCTCATCTTTATTGAATCTCTGTACAATCATACCAGATTCTCAAGGATGGTCGTTGAGGGAGAAACTGCTATAGGTTTTCAGTAGAAACGTACCTGAATCACAATGCCACTTGACACTGATGCATCTCCCATTGGAACAGCTGAACTGAGTGAGGGGCTCACAGGTCGGGAATGCTGTAGACACAAAGGCAGAGAGACAATCAACTATAGTTATCTATACCTCAAACCCATAGGGCCACATTCATTCTGAAAATACATTGTCTGAAACTCATTACAAACACTCCATTCCAAATCGAACTGTATTTATCACAGGCGCCGAATATAACTGTTGGAGACTTCGTTGTGACATGCTTGCTTACGAACCTTGCCCAACGATGCAGAGTTAAAAAATAATAATTAAAAATGAAATACAAAAGTATGGAGCTATATTCAGGGAGTACCAGTATCAGATCAATTCAGAGGTACAAGGTATTTGAGGTAGATATGTACATGAAGGCAGGGTAAAGTGACTAGGCATCCGAATAGATAATAATAAGAGTAAAATAAAGAACAGAGTAGCAGCAGCAAATGAAGAGTGTAAAAGTGTGTGTATGTACAGTATGTGTGTATTATGAATCCCCATTAGCTGCTGCCTATGTTTGTGTTGCTTCACAGTCCCCGCTGTTCCATAAGGTGTATATTTATTTGTTATTTAAATCTGATTCTAATGCTTGCATCAGTTACCTGATGTAGAATAGAGTTCCATGTAGTCATGGCTCTATGTAGTACTGTGCGCCTCCCATAGCCTGTTCTGGACTTGGGGACTGTGAAGAGACCCATGTCTTGTGTGGTATGCATGGGTGTCTAAGCTGTGTGCTAGTTGTTTAAACAGACATCTTGGTGTCTGTGTGTATGTGTGTTGTGTCGGTATGTGTGTGTTGTGTGTGCGCACATGTAGTGTATGTGAATGTGTGAGGGTTTTGTGTGGGAGTGAGTGTAGTGTGTGTGAGTGAGTATATGGAGTGTATATAAAGTCTAGTGAGTGTGCGTAGGGTCAGTGCAAGATTGAGTCAGTGCAGACAGTTTGGGTACCATTAATTGACTATTTAGCAGTCTGGCTATTTAGCAGTCTTATGGCTTCGAGGTAGAAGCCCTCGGATCCTATTGGTCCGAGAGCCGATGCTCCCGTACAGTTCGCCGGACGGTAGCAGAGTGAACAGTCTATGGCTTGGGTGGCTTGATTGTTTGGCAATTTTTCAGGCCTATGACGCCTACTGATATAGTGGTCCTGGATGGCGAACAGCCCAGTGATGTACTGGGCTGTTCGCACCACCCTCTGTAGCACTTTGCGGTCACAGGTGGTGAAATTGCCATACCAAGTGGTGATGCAGCCAGTCAAGATGCTCTCGAAGGTGCAGCTGTAGAACTTTGAGGATCTGAGGACCCATGACAAGTCTTTTCAGTAATGCCGTGCCCTCTTCACGACTTTGCGGGTGTGTGGACCATGTTAAGTCCATAGTGATGTGGACTCCAAGGAACTTGAAGCTCTTGACCCGCTCCACAACAGCCCCGTTGATGTGGATGGGGGCATGCACTCCCCTCTTTCTCCTATAGTCCTTCTCCTATAGTCCACAACGTTGAGGGATAAGTTGTTGTCCTGGCACCACACTGCTAAGTCTTTGACCTCCTCCCTGTAGGCTGATTCATCGCCGTTGATGATCAGGCCTACCACCATTGTGTAGTCAGCAAACTTGATGGTGTTGGAGTCATGAGCGGCCACGCAGTCGTGGGTGAACAAGGAGTACAGGAGGGGACTAAGCACACACCCCTGATGGGCCCCTGTGTTGAAGGTCAGCGTGGCGGAGGTGTTGTTGCCTACCCTTACCACATGGGGCCGGCCCGTCAGGAAGTCCAGGATCTAGTTGCAGAGGGAGGGGTTCAGAACCCTAGTCCTCACTACTCATCTTTTTGACTATATGTGTATTGCAGGCCAAAATAAATTACCTGCAGCAAGTTAAGAGCTACCGCAACACTGAATGTTATGATAGGCATATTTCCATGAATTTTCATGTGTTTAACGAATATGCTAATACTGGATACAATTGTGGCTGTTTTAAATGGCACCCTTAATTTGCATGCACCTTTTGGACAGGGCATTATGTATACTGTATGTGCGAGTGATGCTTGTTTTCAGGTAGAAAAGCTCATTTAGGACTCAATTGATCATAACTCATATTTAAGTCTGATCAATGAGACCTGCAAAAAAATACAGATTCAGGTTAACACGAAACATCTCATTAAATCGGAGACGGAAAGAACATGATTCATCCCCAGATGTTTTGGGTTAATCCACAATAATGTAGAGAAATAATGCCTCTGTGTTAGAAATGCTGCTTTAATCAATAAAAGAGAGTGGCAGCTACGTCAGTACAACAACAACACAGGCAGTTTTCCATTGGGAGTTTAGCGTAGCTCACCGCTCGGTGGAAAAACACACCACCTAAACTCACCAGCTAGTGCTGCTTTGACAGACAGTGTCTCTGCTACCTAACTGCTGAAAACCAATTAACACCATGGTAATTAACCAACATCTGCTCCTTACTTCTTCCAGTGTGGTCAAGAAGATACCATAGCTAACTTTCTCTAACTGCTGTTGATGGTGCTGGTGGCTAAATATTCCACCGCCTCAGAGTGCCAATGTGAATCTGCGCATATGCATGTGTCATACCCCTAAATACTTGTGATCTGCATTTGTATTCCCGTCACATTCAACCTAGTTTCAATTTCTGGTTATACAATTTTTGAGATATTTCCATTACAGGGCAGGAGCTTTATTAAACTCAGAGACTTAATTGTAATTGATTCTTTGGAATCCCTATTGCTACAGACACCTTGGGCGTTAGTTAGGAAACAGTGCATGTTCACCACGTGTATATATACACAAAAGTATGTCTAAACCCCTTCAAATTAGTGGATTAGGCTATTTCAGCCACACCCATTGCTTGCAGGTGTATAAAATTGAGAGCACAGCAACGGAATCTCCATAGACAAACATTAGCAGTAGAATGGCCTTAAAGAGCTCAGTGACTTTAAACTTGGCACCGTCATAGGATGCCACCTTTCCAACAAGTCAGTTTGGCAAATGTCTACCCTGATAGAGCTGTAAGTGCAGTAAGTGCTGTTATTGTGAAGTGGAAACGTCTAGGAGCAACAATGGCTTGATCGCGACGTGATGCTTCAGGTTTTAAAAACCCACCGTCGCTGCAGTGGAGAAAATTGAGCTTCCAGAGACTCTGTGGGAACTCCTACAGCGCAGTAATGCCTGAGGAACCTCAGACAACACTATGAGAGAGAATATGTTTTGCAGCGCAGCTTGATTATGACTGAATGAAGTCGAGCATGAACTTTAATTACAGCTTACACCCTGGCTGTTTGTGACTGTGTATTGAAGCAGCTTAGTAAGCACACAAAGGAGTCAGAGACGATACAACACTATGCAGGGCCTTGCACTGATCATCAGAGATTGCCATGTGCCATCTTTACCACAAACAGTGAAGAGGCAGGAGGTTTTAAAACCCTTTTAAAGGTGTTTTCCCAGTTTTTTTACGATCTGTAAGTAATTCAACTATTTCCACCTCACATCACTATATATGTAACTTACGGCCTGGAAAGCTCCCTCTGCATGAAAGTCACACAAAAGTATAGTTATGAGATTAGACTAGTGTACCAGAAAGATAACAAGTTACAGTATAGCCAGTTGAAATCAGGTACTATAAAAAGAAATATAAAAACAAAATAAACTGTTGGGTCATAAAAATGGCAAGCACTACAACTTAGTTTGGTATAAGTTTTGATACACTGTGTAATTCTGCCACACTAAAATGTATTTTTTTTTTAAAATGCTATAAGTGTTATTTCGCAGCATCATTCTAACTCCCCTTAATCAGTGAGTAAGAAGTGAATGCTCAGCTCCTGGCCCTGAGGACTCAAGGCTATTTAATAATGTAACTGCTAAAACTCACATGAATGAAACAAGCAATGTAAGAGAGACAACAAAGTATTCAAGGAACTAGTAAATTAAGAAATAGCTCTAAGGGAGATTTTTGTAGGAAAATTAGATTTAGGGAAAACAGCATGAAAACAGTGTCAGATAGATAGCAAGGACATCACAATAAATATATTCTTATTTCTACAAATAATAAGCACACTGGTACACTCATGCAACCCCTTCACAACTAAGACTATGCCAATTAGAAGGTAACCCAATAGCCTGCTCATTAATCATATTCAACAACCTTTGTTTGTTCAATTGGATATTGCATTTTACTTTTCAGAAATTAGCTAAGAACAAGCCTTTTTACTCCTTAAAAAGAGGAAAGCACTATATTTGAATAGAAATATAACCAAACGGCTGCTGTGCACTAGACAAGAACACACACTAAGAGTTCAGACAGCCAAGCTAGCATTCTGTTGTCTCACCAGGAGGCATATTTTGAAATACTTTTAAGGCTTCTCTGGTGTAGTTGGGTCACTAAAAGACTAGCTGTCTTTTCCACTGAACCATTTCCTCTGAGTTACACCTCACAGCGGTATGTCCTTTTCTTTTCCTCTCAAGGTTGGGGATGAGGTCAATAGAATCTTCAGATCTGACAGTGTCATCGTAAAAGTGGTCACATCTTCTTTGAAAGCCTCTCTTGGCGTTTAAAAACTCAGCACTGTCCTTCCTTTCCAAAAACATAAACTGCAGAGAGTGTTTGTTCTGATTTGGTCTACTAGGTCGTTTTAGTTTGAATAATCTTACAGGGCTGAAACCTAACTTGAGATACTCACCCTTAACGATCATACAATCAAAAACTGAGTTTATCGCCAGGATTCAGGGCCATATAATGCAGACTGAGAGTCTGACTCACCACAGGAGGAAGTCTCATCGGACATGTCCCCGCAGTCGTCGTCTCGGTCGCAGCGCCAGGCCTGGGGGATACAGCGTCCGTTCCGACAGGAGAACTGGTTGGGCTGACAGGCCTGGGCTGAGAAAGAGAAAGGCATGGAAGACAGCAGAGCATTTGTAATTCAATCACATGGGTGTTAAGTTAAAGCCAGACATGTTCAGCCCCCTATTGATCATTCAATCATATGGCATCTCAATGTCAGGCCTGTGGAGCTTAAGTTGATCTCTCCATGACAGATATATCACATATATCAAGTCTGCAGTAAACGAGCAGAGCCCTTTAAACTAACCTTTCAGTCACATACAGTGACACATTTTGTTGTTTTGGCTCTGTACTCCAGCACTTTGGATTTGAAATGATACAATGACTATGAGGTTAAAGTGCTAACTGTCAGCTTTAATCTGAGGGTATTTTCATCCCTATCGGGTGAACCGTTTAGAAATTACAGCATTTTCTATACATAGTCCCCCCATTTTTGGAGACCAAAAGTATTGGGACAAACTCCCTTATACACTACATGACCAACATGATCAAACATATGTGGACACCTGCTCATAGAACATCTCATTCCAAAATCATGGGCATTAATATGGAGTTGGTCCCCCTCTTTGCTGCTATAACAGCCTCCACTCTTTTGGGAAGGCTTTCCACTAGATGTTGGAACATTGCTGCAGGGACTTGCTTCCATTCAGCCACAATAGCATTAATGAGATCGGGCACTGATGTTGGGCAATTAGGCCTGGCTCGCAGTCGGCGTTCCAATTCATCCCATAGATATTAAATGGGGTTGAAGTCAGGGCTCTTTGCAGGCCAGTCAAGTTCTTCCAAACCGATCTCGACAAACCATTTCTGTGTGGACCTCAACCTCATTTAACAGGAAAGGGCCTTCCCCAAACTTGCCACAAAGTTGGAAGCACAGAATCGTCTAGATGCTGTAGCGTAAAGATTCCCCTTCACTGGAACTAAGGGGCCTAGCCCAAACCATGAAAAACAGCCCCTGACCATTATTCCTCCTCCACCAAACTTTACAGTTGGCACTATGCTTTGGGGCAGGTAGCGTTCTCCTGGCATCCGCCAAACCCAGATTCTTCCGTAGGCTGCCAGATGGTGAAGTGTGAAGCAGCCTCTGATTGGGAACTACACTCAGCCAAAACAAAGAAATAGAAAACATAGACTTTCCCACCCGAGTCACACCCTGACATAACAAAACATAGAGAATAATAAGGATCTCTAAGGTCAGGGTGTGACACTGTCCCAATACTTTTGGAGCTCACTGTATACTCAATGTCTGTGAACAGAGACAGACATGCAACGACAGCACAGCACCAGGACAGCACATGGGCAGTGTTCTCTTGGTGGTGCTGTGTGTGTAACATGCATGTCATTCTGATGACAAGGCAACATTTATCACCCATTGATTGATCCTGGAAGGCTCACAACTTTTAAGAGGCAAGGCTGGCAACTTGGCTGTTAGGTGTGAAGGGAAAAAAGCCACTATGGTATGGACAGACGTAAGTGATTCTGACAATAACTCAATAGCAGGAAAAGTTACCTTTTGAGAGTGCTAAACTTCTCTGATTCTGAGCTTTCACAGGAGATTGATCACACTGACTGTGGCTGCTGGCTTGTATAGTGTCGCAAGACATGACTAGGAATGTTTGACTACCCTGCTATTTGATGCTTTGATGTGCAGAAACCTTTCTGCGGAGGAAGTTGAAGTTGCTAGGGGGTAGAGGTTTGCATTCTTTAACTATACATAGTCCACTTGACTAAGTGAAGTGTACCACATCAATTTATTATCATAGCTTAGAAAATGCCAGTGACATACAGTATTCTACATAACACAATGCAATTGCCGGACTGCAGATCTGAGAAAAAGTTGAGGTATTGTATCAGTTACCTGAACATGTGGTGTTGGACTCATCCTCATTGTTCCCACAGTCATTAGTTCCGTCACACAGCCATCTCTTAGGGATGCAGCGATTATTGAGGCACTTGAACTGGTCTATGGGACAACTGTGGTTGGCTGAAATACACAGACACTCATATCATCTTAGCACCATTTCATTTGTGGGATGAAATTTGCCTGGTAAAGGACTTACAAACCTGACATTTACCGTTTCTGACTTGAAGAGTTCAGTACAAATGACAGACAGCAATGCGAAGCAGGAATTTGGGTCAGAATGTCTCAAATCTTGTTAGATAGAAGGCATGCAGACATTCCAGCAGGGCAGATAATAGATTTTGCAAATCTGATCATTCTGGCAGAAGATTACATTATAGTATATTTCATAGTGAGAAATGAGTCAGCATCCAAGCGTCTAACATGGTGTTTATCTTATTGATTCAATCAACAGCCAATTCTCTTCTGAGGAAAATAGATGGGGAAGAAAGGAGAGGAGTGGGCAATATTCACCAGCTTTGAATCATACAGTATCAATGACGTTTAGCGAGATAAAAGTTGATAGCAAGAAAGGACCAACTTATGCAACGTTGCATGGTAAGTGGTGTGTGTGAATGTTTGTGTGTGTATGTGTGCGTGTGTGTGCGGGACAGAGACAACAGACAGATAAATACACACAGCAGTTATGGGGCTCCTCGTCACTTCCATCCAGACAGTCATCATCTCCGTCACACTTCCATGACGCACGGATACAGCGATGGTTACGACACTGAAACTCATCGCTCTTACAGAGCTGTGGCTCCACCCCCCCTGATGACACTTAATTAACAGACATAACAGAGAAAAGGACTTTAATAACAGAAACAGACTTGAGCCAAATTAAACCACAGTGGAATTAATTCCATTGAAAAGTCAAGCATACAAAATAATCACAAAATATTTGTGAGAGAAAACCATGTTCATTTCTTAGCTTGTCTACAGTGCAATTGTACTACTCTGGCTAATTCACTTCATGGTTCTACTGTACCTAAGCAGGTGACATTGTTCTTCTCCAGGAGCTGGTTGTCAGCACAGGCACACACTCGGCCCCCTGGGATAGAGAGGCAGAGGGTACCGCATCCCCCATAATTCACTCTGCATGCATTGTCACCTGGAATTACAGAGTAGTACCATTATTTACAGGAAATCATATTCTTCTAAAGCATTATTATCGTATTTTGTCATGTTTCTCTTTTGATGTTCCGTCTGTCGTCGTCTCTCTCTCTATGAACAACGGAACAACAAGGTCAATGTGAACTGTGAAGAAACACACATAAAATATATCCTTAATACAAAAGCCATTTCCTGTTTGAGAAGGATGTGCCAGGTGGGTGCCACATCATCTATAACCACACGTCAAATGAATTATTGGGGACATTGTGGAGAGGAGCCATTTGACATTTTTATTCTTTCAGGAAAATAATTTGTCTTTTAGGACAAAGCCAACCGTTCTCGAGAGAGAAGAAACTGTCTTTGTGTGAAGAAACTGTCACTTATAAAGTTGAGGCATGGAGTCCATTGTTGGTTTTGTTTAGTGTAAGGTCCAAAGGCAATGCCTGAGCCAATGAGATAAAGGTTTCTGTTTTGTGAGAGCCAATCAGTAATACTCAGAGGACAGCAGGGACAATTAATCTCTTTGGTGACATGAGTTTTGGAGGAATGGCCAGCGAAATTCTTCTTTCCCCCATGCTGAGAATTAGAACTCATACTGCCAGCTGTATTCTCCATCACTCTTTCTCTGCATCACATCCTTGGCATACCACACTCCTACACCACTCTAACCAACTGTATTAAGAGGACTGGCCACCCCACATAGCCTATTCCATATTCCTCTCTAGGTTTCTTCCTAGGTTTTGGCCTTTCTAGGGAGCTTTTCATAGCCACCGTGCTTCTACACCTGCATTGCTTGCTGTTTGGGGTTTTAGGCTGGGTTTCTGTACAGTACTTTGAGATATCAGCTGATGTACGAAGGGCTATATAAATGAATTTGATTTGATATTATTTTGATGTGAAACAATAGAAATTATTACACAAATGAAAAACCCACAAGCAGTGAATAATCTCAAAATGCCCCATATCTTAATCCATTGATTACCAAGTAGATAATTAGTGTTGGTACTTTCTCTGTTTCTGAGAGGAGATGACAGTAATCACGCTTCCCCTTGCTCCACATGTACACAGTCGGGAACACTAAACAGTGATTCACCGACGCTTCGGCAGGATAACAAGGGTTCTACCTGCTGTGAGCAGGGCTGGCCCGCCTATTAGCCAGGCGGCAGATTGGCGAGGGCGGCATTTTCCGAGCTCAACTGACCAAGACGCACCTCCAACAACACATAAAACCTCACATAACTTTTCCCAAAAACAATTACTCTCACCCAGTGGTACAGAATATAGGCTATTTAGGTGAGCGCTGATTCCGCCCCGTGATAAAGAGTGCCCACTTTGTCAAAGGCAGGGGCACAAAATATTTCGCTTGTCCAGTGCACCAGGGTGCTGTTGGAGACACCGCTGCGGCGCTCTACCAACGTTCCGTAAGAAAATATCTAACAGCAATCATGTAGACTATAGCTGGTAGAAAGAGTATGTGCCATTTTCTGTAGCCTAACTTATGAAATTGTCACATTTTACATCATACACGTTTCGCCGATCAAATAGCCTAACCTAAATGGCGCCTAACGTAAACCGCGCCCAATCAAATAAAAAAGGAGCTTCGATGTGAATATGACACCATATCCTAAAAACAGGACCGGTCAAAGTTAAATGGACAATATGAAATGGAAAATCAGGTGACTCTCAAGTGCTGTCCAGGAGTTCCACCCCGTGGGCTAAATTGTCATGATAATCAGGGATTTCAAATAAAATGTATTTATAGATCCATTTTTACATCAGCAGATGTCACAAAGTGGTTATACAGAAAGCCAGCCTAAAACCCCAAACAGCAAGCAATGGTTTCAAGTTTGTATCCGTAAATTGATGATCATAGTGAAAAATAATATACTTATGGCATTTCCCGCTGTGTAAACACATTGATTCTCATTGCAAATAAGTTCAGGATATATATCCTGATAAAGTTGGACATAAATTGGAGATTTAAAAAAAGTTGGGTAGTTGATATTCAGAGCTTAAATAGCCAAAATCATTAGTCACAGGAATCAGGACTAACAAAGCCAATGCAACTGATGTTTTACAGACGGTAGGCCTACCAGATGGATGGGCATTCATAAAATTCAATTTCGGGCTGTCACTGTAGACCAGGGTTGCCCAAACTCGGTCCTAGCCGACAGTTTTTTTGCTTGATGATGAGTTTGTGAAACCCTACTGTAGGAAGGGTAAACACAGACTAATGGCGAGGTCTAGCAGTAAACACAGACTAACGGCGACGTCTAGCAGACATCTTTTTTTCTCTTCATTTTAGTGGTGCAGTCCGGACCGGACTTGATTTCCGGACCAAATCTGAACCAATCACAAATTTATTTTATAATCTTAACCAATGCCATTTAGTAAAATTATCATGTGGTTTTCATTATTGGACTCCTGTATTTTTTAAACAGATATTGATGTAGGCAGACATTGTAAACAGACATTGTAAAAAATAAAGGTTAAAACAAATCAAATAAATAAACATTCAAAGATGATTGAAAACCAGGAAGTGAATGTTAGCAAAACCGAAACTCCTTAATCACACATTTTCACTACTAATTGTGTGTAAAATGGGAAATTACAACTCTGTAAAATGTTGTTGACCTCTAAAACATCATTTTGGAATGATACAATTATGAAAATGTTATTATTTTATCATTTTAGGAAATATGCTCAATGCAATTTAGTCAAAGCTAGCTATTATGAACAATGGATAAATATTGTTATGTGATTTTTTTTGTCTGCAAGTAGGAAACATATTTTCATATTCATATCAGTATTTACTGTCTACCTGTTATCTTTAATATGTTTCATATCATTATTCAGTACAAGTCATTTTACAGGCATTATATGTAAGGGGTAATCAACGTCAATCAAGAGGCTATGCGTTCTATGGAAAATAATGAACGACGTGCAAGGTGTGTGCGCTAGCGGAGTGGGACTAACCTTCCATGGAGGTGCGTTATTTTCGAGAATGCATAGAGACCCGAGTTGATTATCCCTATACCATGGCTCTAATTTAACACATTTGCCACTGGAAATGTGTTCATTTGCAAGTAGAAATGTTCAACATCCACTGAAGTAGCTAGCAAGATTACTAAATAGCTACCGTTGTTGCCTTGGTAACCAAACAAACAGGCTTGCCAGTTTGGCTAACTAAACCATCAGTCCTAGTTTGCTATTTGGAAAATCGAATTCAACAATGCCCATAATGTTTTCAATTCAACTTTTGCGTTCAAAAGCAGATCAAACATAAAACATGTAATAATGAACTAAAGCTATTGAATTCTACCGTCCTGATATACTGTGCATTATAGGGAAATAATCCACGCCCTAGAATTCCCTTCAAGCCAATCAAAAATGACGATTCAACAACGCCATGGTATAATTAAGCATTAAGGCCCGAGGGGGTGTGGTATATGGCCAATACCACAAATCTCTGAGGTACCTTATTGCTATTATAAACTGGTTACCAAAGTAGTTTGAGCAGTAAAAATAAATGTTTAGTCTTACCCTTGGCATACGGTCTGATATACCATGGCTGTAAGACAATCAGAATTGTGGGCTCAAACAACCCAGTTTATAAGAAATATAAACAGTAAACACATTAATTTACATGTATTTGAAAATTCATATTTTGACACACAAATGTATCTTATTTTATTAATATTTCATATCAGTCCTCATTTAACCTGGCTTGTCTTCCATTATCAGTAACTGAAGCAGACATTCATGTTAATTAATGTATATATTTTTTTATGATGTAAAAAGTCTATGCAAATTCCAATACAAAATTAGTTTATCCTAATTGGGCAACACAACCCGCCGGTTGAGATGAGATGTTAGTGATGAGTTGTCTATCACATTTAAATGTATGCAAATAAAGACAATTAATTTATGCCTATATGTATAACTTTAAACCATCCCCTCGCCTGCACACATCAACAACAGTCACCCACGAAACTAAGCTAGACGTTTCACATCCGTTACATTCACCCCCCTTTTGACCTTCCTCCTTTTCTGCAGCAACCAGTGATCCGGGTCAACAGCATCAATGTAACAGTATAAATTTAGACCGTCCCCACGCCCATACCTGGGCGCGAACCAGGGACCCTCTGCACACATCAACAACAGTCACCCACAAAGCATCGTTACCCATCGCCGTCACCGTGACGTCAACGATTGGAACGTTATTTAGCGCGCATATAAATATTTTTCTGAAAGATAAAGGGTTACATATTCTGTTGCAATATTCAGTTAGCTCCTCTTTCATATATTAAATGGCGAAAAAAAAAAATATTGTGATGTAACGCTTACTTAATTGAGAATGTACAGTATGTGCAGTTGAAATTCAGCCATATAATCAATTCCCAAAAGATACGTATTTTCAGTGTCTGTAAATTACGTAATTTCAACTTTCATTCAGAACTGAACCTGATTTCAAAGTCTGGAAAATATGTATTTTCAACCAAAGACTCTAAAATCTGGTACATTTTGTTCTTAAGGAGAGTTGGAAGTTTCAACGTCCGGAAAATAAGTATTTCACTTTTCAGAACCTAAAATGAGCCTAACTTTAAAATCTGGAAAATAAGTATTTTAGACTATTCTAGTTTTGTGGGGGTATAGGAGGGTGGTCATTTTTTTGGTCTCACCTAGGTCGGCAGAATGGCCAGGACCGGACCTGGCTGTGAGGCCCTACAATTCTGCACCATCAACCAACTGCAACATGCATCTCTCTCTTCTTCTATCTATGAATCTACCCACAACAGGAACATATCATCATCCACCACACAGACAGCAGGCAGCACTATGTTGAGTCAGTCTTTCATTTCCATAGAGTAGAAATCAAAGTAAAATTGCTGCCACTGTCAATTTATGCAACATCTTACGCAAGCCATGAAATGTCACTACACAAAATACCCCATAATGTCAAAGTAGACTTGTGTTTTTCAAAAATGTTACCAATTAATTAATAATGAAAAGCTGAAATGTCTTGAGTCAGTAAGTCACCCCTTTGTTATGGCAAGCCTAAATAAATTCAGGAGTAAAAATTAGCTTAAAACCTTGTCACGTGTGAGTTCCAAATTATCTCTAACGGTCGCCCATTACGAGTGTGATGTCAGAATGCATTCACTGTTCCAAAATGTGATTGTTCTGACTGATGTCTTGAGATGTTGCTTCAATATATCCACATAATTTTCCTGCCTCATGATGCCATCTATTTTGTGAAGTGCACCAGTCCCTCCTGCAGCAAAGAACCCAAACAACATGATGCTGCCACCCCTGTGCTTTACAGTTGGGATGGTGTTCTTTGGCTTGCAATCCACGCCCTTTTTCCTCCAACCATAATGATGGTCATTATGGCCAAACAGTTCAATTTTTGTTTCATCAGACCAGAGGACATTTCTCCAAAAAGTACGATCTTTATCCCCATGTGCCGTTGCAAACCGTAGTCTGGCTTTTTAACGGTTTGGAGCAGTGGCTTCTTCCTTGCTGAGCGGCCTTTCAGGTTATGTCAATATAGGACTCATTTTACTGTGAATATAGATACTTTTGTAGCAGTTTCCTCCAGCATCTTCACAAGGCCCTTTGCTGTTGTTCTGGGATTGATTTGCACTTTTCGCACCAAAGTACTTTCATCTCTAGGAGACAGAACACGTCTCTTTCCTGGGTGGTATGACGGCTGCATGGTCCCATGGTGTTTATACTTGCGTACTACTGTTTGTACAGATGAACGTGGTACCTTCAGGCGTTTGGAAATTGCTGCCAAGGATGAACCAGACTTCTGGAGGTCTACAATTATTTTTCTGAGGTCTTGGCTGATTTCTTTTGATTTTTTGGTGTGTTTGGGCCATATTAATTTGTTGTTGATGTGGACATCAAGGAATTTGAAGCTCTCAACCTGCTCCACTACAGTCCCGTCGATAAGAATGGGGACATGCTCGGTGCTCCTTTTCCTGTAGTCCACAATCATCTCCTTAGTCTTGGTTACATTGAGGGATAGGTTGTTATTCTAGCACCACCCGGACAGGTCTCTGACCTCCTCCCTATAGGCTGTCTCGTCGTTGTCGGTGATCGACGGTGGGGGTGCTTTGCACACTTAACCAGCATGGCTACCACAGCATTCAGCAGTAATACGTCACCCCATCTGGTTTGCGCTTAGTGGGACTATCATTTGTTCAACAGGAGATTGACCCAAAACACACCTCCAGGCTGTGTAAGGGCTATTTGACCAAGGAGAGTGATGGAGAGCTGCATCAGATGACCGGGCCTCCACAATCACCCGACCTGGGCCAACAAGTGCTCAGATTATGTGGTAACTCCTTCAATTTTGTTGGAAAAGCATTCCCCATGAAGCTGGTTGAGAGAATTCCTAGAGTGTGCAAAGCTGTCATCAAGGCAAAGGGTGGGTACTTTAAAGAATCTCTAAAATAAAATATATTTTTGACTTGTTGAACACTTTTTGGGTTACTACATGATTCCAAATGTGTTATTAAATAGTTTTACTGTCTTCACTATTATTCTACAATGTAGAAAATAGTAAAAATAGAGAAAAACCCTTGAATGAGTAGGTGTGTCCAAACCTTTGACTGGTACTGTATGTATTGAGCATAATGTATTTTCTGTTCTATTCACATTTTCAAGTACTGGTGACAAATCATGAATTCCGATTCTTGCATTGATTGTAATGGACACATGATGTGTGTAAAATAATTGTATGTTATTAATTACACTCCGGGTGGTGTATCAATACACCCAGTCACTACAAAGATACAGACGTCCTTCCTAACTCAGTTGCCGGAGAGGAAGGAAACCGCTCAGGAATTTCACCATGAGACCAATTGTGACTTTAAAACAGTTAAAGAGTTTAATGGCTGTGATAAGAGAAAACTTAGGGTGGATCAACTTAGGATGGATCAAGAACATTGTAGTTACTTCACAATAATAACCTAATTGACCGAGTGAAATGTAGAAAACAGCATTTCAAAAGTTGCTACTTTAGTCCGAATCGAGGCAGTCGGTCACATATTTTATGATGTGTGTAAAATATCATTTTGAAGGTTGTACTGATTATGATGACCTAATGCTTAGCTACACCCTCTTAAGCCTTAACCCCACCCAACTCTTTAAGGATTCACATGTGAGGCCATGTAGTTAACACACACCATATAAAAGAAAATATTTTTCTTTTGTCTCATTCACAGGATACAGAAGGTGTACAATGCCTTCGTAAAATATTCAGACCTCTTGACTTTTTCACATTTTGTTAGGTTACAGTCATATTCTAAAATTGATTAAATAGTTTTTCTTCCTCATCAATCTACACATAATACTCCATAATGACAAATCAAAAACAGGTTTTTAGAAATCTTTGCTAATTTAGAAAAAATTAAGAACTGAAATATTTGATTTACATACAGTTGAAGTTGGAAGTTTACATACACTGAGCTCTGTCAGAGTGACCATCGGGTTCTTGGTCACCTCTCTGACCAAGGCCCTTCTCCCCTGATTACTCAGTTTGGCCGGGTGGCCAGCTCTAGGAAGAGTCTTGGTGGGCCAGAACTTCTTCCATTTAAGAATGATGGAGGCCACTGTGTTCTTGGGGACCTTCGATGCTGCAGAAATGTTTTGGTACCCTTCCCCAGATCTGAGCCTCGACACAATCCTGTCTCTGAGCTCTACGGACAATTCCTTCGACCTCATTGCTTGGTTTTTGCTCTTACATGCACTGTCAACTGTGGGACCTTATACAGACAGATGCGTGCCTTTCAAAAATCATGTCCAATGAATTGAATGTACCACAGGTGGACTCCAATCAAGTTATAGAAACATCTCTAGGATGATAAATGGAGGGGAATGCACTGTACATTTAAGATGCCATAGTACTGTAGATAGATGGTAAGACTTTCATTGAATGTTACTACATACAGTATATAAGCATTCATAACTTGTTGCATAAAGCTACACATCTGGGCTACCCATAGACTACATAGTGATAGTAGGGGAGGTTTTGTGCTAAGTTGTAGGAACAGGTATACAAGATCCATAGACTCCATTCTCTGAAGGTAATCTTTATTTATTGGGGATGGTAGAAGGGGAAGTAAAAGCAGACAAACCTTGCTGACTCTGACCATCATACACACGCAGGCCAAAGAGAGGAGGCCTCTCGCTTCTCAGTAGAGTAACGTCCCCAGAGGTAAGATCCAGCTGGAAAACAGATGCGTTCATGTACTCCGTCCAGAAGATGGAGTTCCGGTAGTGAGAAATTCCAAACGGGTGGTTCAACTGTTTGCCGTTGTACACAACCTGGATGAGAAATCAGACACCAGTTATCAAAGAACACAACCTGTACACCAGTACTCAAAGACCTGAGATAGTAGAGGTAAGGCAATCCAGAGAAATGGCAGAGATAAATATGGCAATTTTAGAAGACTATAATGGTGACATCCCAGCAGGCAAAGCTGGTTGAAAAGACATCATTATCTGTCTGTAATGACATCATTTCAACCAGTTTTGCCCTGGAATCCAGCTCCACTCACCTGTCTGCCAGTGCCATTGAGGTGAATCTTCTCTATGTGATCGTAGTAGGCATCACACCAGTACATGGTGCTGGTCCCATGGTCCAATGTGAGGCCGTTGGGCCACAGCATGTTAGACGTGACAAATATCCGTCTGTTAGAGCCATCCATCCACGCTTTTTCTATTCTTCCTATACTGTCATTGACTTCATCTTCCTCCCAGTCCGTCCAGTACATCCAACTGAAATACACAAACAAAATAGATTTCTTACAATTGAGTAAATATAAAAACTAACAATGAACCATGCCAATCGGGGACTAAATCTGTTTTGCAAACATACAGTGCCTTGAGAAAGTATTCATACCCCTTAACTTATTCCATATTTTGTTGTGGTACAGCCTGAATTTAAAAAAAAACATTTACAGTTGAAGTCGGACGTTTACATACACTTAGATTTGAGTCATTAAAACTTGTTTTTCAACCACTCCACAAATTTATTGTTAACAAACTACAGTTTTGGCAAATCGGTTAGGACATCTACTTTATGCATGACACAAGTAAGTTTTCCAACAATTGTTTACAGACAGATTATTTCACTTATAATTCACTGTATCACAATTCCAGTGGGTCAGAAGTTTACATACACTAAGTTGACTGTGCCTTTGAACAGCTTGGAAAATTCCAGAAAATTATGTCATTGCTTTAGAAGCTTCTGATAGGCTAATTGACATAATTAAAGGTCAATTGGAGGTGTACCTGTGGATGTATTTCAAGGCCCACCTTCAAACTCTGTGCCTCTTTGCTTGATATTATGGGAAAATCAAAAGAAATCAGCCAAGACCTCAGAAATAATTGTAGACCTCCACAAGCCTGGTTCATCCTTGGGAGCAATTTCCAAACACCTGAAGGTACCACGCTCATCTGTACAAACAATAGTACGGAAGTATAAGCATAAGTATAAGTAAGTATAAGTATAAGTATAAGTATAAGTATAAGCACCATGGGATCACGCAGCTGTCATACCGCTCAGGAAGGAGACGCGTTCTGTCTCCTAGAGATGAACGTACTCTGGTGCAAAAAGTGCAAATCACTCCCAGAACAACAGCAAAAGGTCCTTGTGAAGATGCTGGAGGAAACAAGTACAAAAGTATCTATATCCACAGTAAAACGAGTCCTATATTGACATAACCTGAAAGGCCACTCGGCAAGGAAGAAGCCACTGCTCCAAAACCGCCATAAAAAAGCCAGACTACGGTTTGCAGCTGCATATGGAGAAAAGTCCTCTGGTCTGATGAAACAAAAATAGAACTGTTTGGCCATAATGACGATCTTTATGTTTGGAGGAAAAAGGGGGAGGCTTGCAAGCCGAAGAACACCATCCCAACCATGAAGCACGGGGGTGGCAGCATCTTGTTTTGGGGGTGCTTTGCTTCAAAAGGGACGGGTGCACTTCACAAAATAGATGGCTTCATGAGGTAGGAAAATTATGTGGATATATTGAAGCAACATCTCAAGACATCAGTTAAAGCTTGGTCGCAAATGGGTCTTCCAAATGAACAATGACCCCAAGCATACTTCCAAAGTTGTGGCAAAATGGCTTAAGGACAAAAAAATCAAGGTATTGGAGTGGCCATCACAAAGCTCTGACCTCAATCCCATAGAAAATGTGTGGGCAGAACTGAAAAAGCGTGTGTGAGCAAGGAGGCCTACAAACCTGACTCAGTTACACCAGCTCTGTCAGCAGGAATGGGCCAAAATTCACCCAACTTATTGTGGGAAGCTTGTGGAAGGCTACCCGAAAAGTTTGACCCAAGTTAAACATTTTAAAGGCAATGCTACCAAATGCTAATTACGTTTTTGTAACTTTCTGACCCACTGGGAATGTGATGAAAGAAATAAAAGCTGAAATAAATCATTCTCTTCTACTATTATTCTGACATTTCACATTCTTAAAATAAAGTGGCAATCCTAACTGACCAAAGGCAAGGAATTTTTGCAATGATTAAATGTCGGGAATTGTGAAAAACAGAGTTTAAATATATTTGGCTGAGGTGTATGTAAACTTCCGACTTCAACTGTATTTATTTCACCTTTATTTAACCAGGTAGTCTAGTTGAGAACAAGTTCTCATTTACAACTGTGACCTGGCCAAGATAAAGCAAAGCAGTGAGACACAAACAACAACACAGAGTTACACATGGAATAAACAAACATGTAGTCAACAACACTGTACAAAAAGTCTATATACAGTTTGTGCAAATGAGGTAGGATAAGGGAGGTAAGGCAATAAATAGGCCATAATGGCGAAATAATTACAATATAGCAATTAAACACTGGAGAGATAGATGTGCAGGTGGAGATACTGGGGTGCGAAGGAGCAAAATAAATAAATAAAATAACAGTATGGGGGATGAGGTAGCTGGATGGGCTATATGCAGATGGGCTATGTACAGGTGCAGTGATCTGTGAGCTGCTCTGACAGCTGGTGCTTAAAGTTAGTGAGGGAGATGTGAGTCTCCAGCTTCAGTGATTTTTGCAGTTCGTTCCAGTCATTGGCAGCAGAGAACTGGAAGGAAAGGCATCCAAAGGAGGAATTGGCTTTGGGGGTGACCAGTGAGATAAACCTGCTGGAGCGCGTGCTACGGGTTTACCTAACAAAGAATTGTAGATGACCTGGAGCAAGTGGGTTTGGCGATGAATATGAAGTGAGGGCCAGCCAACGAGAGCATACAGGTCGCAGTGGTGGGTAGTATATGAGGCTTTGGTGACAAACGGATAGAATCCAACTGTTCCAACTGTTAGAATCACATTTGGCAGCGGTTACAGCTGTGAGTCTTTCTGGGTAAGTCTCTAAGAACTTTGCTCAGCTAGATTGAATAACATTGACACACTATTATTTTTTAAATTATTCAAGCTCTGTCAAGTTGGTTGTTGATCATTGCAAGACAGCCATTTTCAAGTCTTGCCATAGATGTTCAAGATGATTTAAGTCAAAACTGTTACGAGGCCACTCAGGAACATTCAACATCATCTTGGTAAACAACTCCAGTGTATATTTGGCCTAGTGTTTTAGGTTACTGTCAGCTGAAAGATTAATTTGTCTCCCAGTGTCTGTTGGAAAGTAGACTGAACCAGGTTTTCCTCTAGGATTTTGCCTGTGCTTAGCTCTATTCCGTTTCTTTTTATCCCAAAAAACTCCCTAGTCCTTGCCTGATGACAAGTATACCCATAGCATGATGCAGCCACAACTATGCTTGAAAATATCAAGAGTGGTACTCAGTGATGTGTTGTGTTGGATTTGCCCCAAACATAACACTTTGTATTCAGGACATAAAGTACATCTCGTTGCCAAGTTTTTTGCAGTTTTACTTTAGTGCCTTTTGTTCAAACAGGGTGTTTGTTTCGGGAATATATTTATTCCGTACAGGCTTCATTCTTTTCATTCTGTCATTTAGGTTAGTATTGTGACGTAACTACAATGGTGTTGATCCATCCTCAGTGTTTTCTCCTATCACAGCCATTAAACTCTGTAACTGTTTTAAACTCACCAATGGCCTCGTGGTGAAACAGAGTTAGGAAGGACACCTGTATCTTTGTAGTGACTGGATGTGTTGATACACCCTCCAAAGTGTAATTAATAACTTAACCATGTCCAAAATGGGATTTTCAATGTATATAAACCTCCCTGGTCTTTGTGGTTGAATATGCTTGAATTCACTGCTCGACTGGGGTACCATACTGTTATGACGTTGGCCTGGGGGGTAGGTTTATGACAGTCATAAATACCTCTTTCCCCCTTGTTCCTCTCTCTACCCTACTGAGGTTACAGTAAAACCCTTGGTTAACATAGAGATTCTGGGAACATCAGAAGATGGGGGGAAATGAACTATATTCCGGTAATGCGTCCAATTGAACATATGCGGTGGTACTTAATGAATATGATGTCAGTTCGGTTGTCATCTGAGACATTCTCATCAATGATAAGATGACAAACTCTACAGTGGAAAGTCTACACATCAGAGTTATCGGATTCACATGGAATTGTTGTTCAATTTAAATGTTTGAATATGAAATTATTTGTGATGGGATGAAATGTGATTTTAGCTTCTAAAATGTGAGATTTGGGTTTCATAACACCGGGCTCTGCTCAATCAGTGGCCCACCCCTGTGAAGGGACATGGGCTATAAAACTTTTCAAACACGCCCTCCTCTCCCTTCCTATATAAGCCCTTGACAACAATATAACTTCCTGTTCCAAGGATGTAGGACGACGGTCCTATGTCAGAATGGTTCAGATAATAACTACAGAACGAAGCCAACATCAGCGTGAGCTTTGGTTGCGAATGGTATGAACTTTGAACTCTTATTCACTACAGAAGTGATACCTCCTAGCCGTTGAGTTAGCAACAGCAGATGCAAACGAGGGTTAGGAAGGAACAGACAGAGTATCCCGTCTATCACCCAACGATGTTACTACAACGTATCCAATTGACAACCAGAGACATTTTTCTAAGGACTCGGTTGGGCAACACGGCCTTCCATCTACCACCAACCTACCGAAGCGCAGGGTAAATATTTATTGCATTTTCCTTTTCCAAATGGGCGGTAATTTAGAATGCATAAGATACTGTATTTACGATAGCATAGCTTCTTCCCTTTGTTCCTCAGTCTTCCCGCTCTTTCACTCAAACCCAGCCCTTTTCTTTTGTGTAACAAGCTGTCATATCTGTTCCGCCCGCTAGGGACGTTTTCCTTTATGACATCATTTGTAATCAAGTTATGATTTAATTATGTGTATGTATAATTCTGTGTGATTAGTTAGGTATTTAGTAAATAAATAATTATACCCAATTTTGTATTGCTGATTCAACTTATGAGCCAGGGTTTGTGCAGATAACCAAGAATTTACAACTTTCAGATGAGACTGAATTAAGATGACGATTAATATTGACTACTATTGAGGTAAAATATTACTAGGTCTTTAAGAGTTTATTCGGGAAGATAACAGCTTTATAAATATTATTTCGTGGTGCCCGACTTTCTAGTTAATTACATTTATAGCATATCATATCACTTAATCGGCATAGCCAAAGACATGACAATACATATAATTGTATGTATGGGGTACAGAGATGAGGTAGATATTAAAAAATTATGTTAAACACTATTATTGCACACAGAGTGAATCCATGCAATATATTAACATAACATGCAACTTATTAACATAACAAAGTGGTTGAATAGCTATAAACGCAAGACATTTCAGTTTTTCTTAATTTGTAAAAAGTTCTGAAAATATAATTCCCCTTTGACATTATGGGGTATTGAGTGCAGGCCAGTGACGACACAAAATCTCAAATTCAGGCTGTAACACAACAACATTTGGAAAAAGTCAAGGGTTGGGAATACTTTCTGAAAGCACTGGACATACAAAATTGAAGACACACCACATAAACATTGATCCAAACATACACAATTCACCATACACCACTTAATCTTTGAGTCCATCTTCATCCCCATATCAGAAACCAGGTCCTGCTTTGCATCATTATCTTTTCAGGGGTTTACTCAGCTATTCCCAATGGACTTGTGATATTTGAAAAGCGGTTAGGTCAATGATTTGACATGATCTAGTGGTCTCTAGTAACCATGCTTAAGGGATTTGTATCCTCTGAGTGTTACTGCTGGGCTGCACAGCCTTTTCTGTCTCATCAATGATGGAGTTGCCTGCTACATGTGCGGTACATAAAACAGAATGTGATAGAGGGCAAATCAAGCTCTCTCTGTCACTGCAAGTCATCTCCATGACCCAATGAATAATTCAACACACACACCACATCATTCACTCCTTGGCTAAAGCTCTGTAAAGCAATATCCAAAGCAAAGGTGTGTGTGTTTGTGCTTGTGTGCATGTTCAAGAGTGTGCGCACGCGCGCAAGAGAGACTGTGGTAGGGAAAGAAAAATAAAGAAAAATACAGTAAGTGATTGAGACAGTAAGTCGGCAAAGTTAATCCCTATCATGTTAACACAGACTGGAGTTGACATGCAGAGAGGGAAATATAGCTCGGAAGAACAGAGGAGGATCTGAAAAACCACACATTTCACCTGAGGAGACAATATCTGGTTCTGCTGATTGACGGGCCAATGGTCACTGACAACCCCAAACCACAATTTAATAAAGATCTGCCAACCCGTCACTGAGAAGCTCAGTGGTTAAAGCGATTATTCCTCCGTTATGATAACAAAATAAATTAAACCCCCTGATGTAGGAGGAATCATGTTATTGAAATAATGTAATGTGTGGTCGATGAGAACTGTGTGAGCTTGTTATCTGTGTCAGCCAATTGTGACACAATAAAACCTGTAGCTTATGTCCCGTTGAAACTGCTTCCGGCTGCTCACATCACGTGCACCTGTTGCTGAGGTGAGAGATAACGAGGGAAAGGAGCCTTGGCCTAGCCCAGCTAGCAATGAGGAATTTTCCCAGAAGCGGTCCTCTTCCGGGGGGCCAGAACTGATTGAATCGCCCGGGAATTGGGTGTCGGACTTGGCCCGGAATCAAAATTAATGACTGCCCAGAATCAGCCCAAGTACATCGTGCTGTTTTTGACTACCGGAATTCAGCTGACTTTGTCGGCATCCTACCAGAATACCCCCAGAAGCGTCCCAATGCAAATTTAAATAAATGTATACAAAATGTTCATTGTATTTTTTGATCACAGAAACTTTTTGAAAATATAGAAAAATAAATAATGAAATGTTAATTATATAAAGCAGCCAGGGTAATCATCTGCCAGAGAATAGCCGCAATCGAGAGTAGCCCCAATTGGGCCAGATAACTACCACCGGAATTGGCCCGAGCCCCAAGTAATACATTTGGTCCAGATAAGTCACAACGGATTCAGCCCGAGGACAAGTACATTAGAGTGTCTAGTTTTAGAAACAGACGCCTCACAAGTCCTCAACTGGCAGCTTCATTAAATAGTATGCGCAAAACACCAGTCCCAACGTCAACAGTGAAGAGGCGACTCCGGGATGCTGGCCTTCTAGGCAGAGTTGCAAAGAGAAAACCATATTTCAGACTGGCCAATAGAAAGAAAAGATTAAGATGGGCAAAAGAACACGGACACTGGACAGAGGAACTCTGCCTTGAAGACCTATATCCCAGAGTCACCTCTTCACTGTTGACGTTGAGACTGGTGTTTTGTGGGTACTATTTAATGAAGCTGCCACTTGAGGACTTGTGAGGCATCTGTTTCTCAAACTAGACACTCTAATGTACTTGTCCTCTTGCTCAGTTGTGCCACTCAGGAGTGGCCTCCCACTCCTCTTTCTGTTCTGGTTAGAGCCAGTTTGTGCTATTCTGTGAAGAGAGTAGGACACAGTGTTGTATGAGATCTTCAGTTTCTTGGCAATTTCTCGCATTGAATAGACCTAATTTCTCAGAACAAGAATATACTGACAAGTTTCAGAAGAAAGTGCTTTGGTTCTGGCCTTTTTGAGACTGTAATCAAACCCACAAATGCTGATGCTCCAGATACCCAACTCGTCTAAAATTAGGCCACTTTTATTGCATCTTTAATCAGAACAACAGTTCTAATGATCAATTAGCCTTTTAAAATGATAAACTTGGATTAGCTAACACAACGTGCCATTGGAACACAGGAGTGATGGTTGCTGATAATGGGCGTCTGTACGCCTATGTAGATATTCCATAAAAAATCTGCCGTTTCCAGCTACAATAGTAATTTACAACATTAACAATGTCTACACTATGTCTGGTCAATTTGATGTTATTTTAATGGATAAAAAATGTGCTTTTCTTTCAAAAACAAGGACATTTCTAAGTGACACCGAAACATTTGAACAGTAATGTATATGCCCCCAAAAAATTGTATCACTTTGTTGATAGCTTACATTTTCGTTGGCTAAATGAAGTTTGAACTATCTTTTCAATTTTGTGCTATATTTAGTTAGAGATGGGTTAAAAATAGGCCTGTTGAAAAATAAATAGCATTAGTCTATTGCTGTCATTTGTTGGGTTCTGTTAAGCCCTTTTCTTTTCAAAATAAGTAAATATTGTGTTTGCCGCAATATAACCATGAAATGGAAAAACCAAAAAGGTGAGGTGCAAAACTTAATTTAATGCGGTAAGATAATAACCTGTTTGTATTTTCCCTATAAACAATGACTTGACTTTTGCCTACTTTGATATTACCCTAATAAAGTTCACAAACGTTTGTGAAAGTTTGCTGTGGTATGGCTATTATTTGGCTTATAAAGGCCTATAAAGGCAGTGAGCACCAGAGTTCCAAATTACTCCCGACAGTTGAACTTAAGGTAAGGAAGAATGTTTGAGGCCTACCAGTTACTACTTTAATCTAATAATATACTGCTTATCTTTATTTAAAAAATATTCTGATGGAAAATTAACAAATTAGTCTCCTTCTATATGCCTATATCTGTATAGCAGTAGCAGCCTATCTAACAAGTAGCCTACAAAGAAATACATGTCAGTGTCGGGAACATGGCGCTCTATCTTTCTCTCGGTTGCTCTAGTGCTAGACCTAAGCTTCTCTTCCTATATATTTACATTTTAAATATTAATATCATACAGTGGTCCTGTCACGATCGTCGTATGGAGGGGAACAAAGCGCAGCGTGGTGTGAATACATACTTCTTTATTAAATGAAGAACACGAAGAACACAAAGAACACTTAAACAAAAACAACAAAAACAACCAAACGAATATGACGACCGTGACCGCTATATAAACAATGTGCTAACGTGCAACATAACATAGACAATAACCCACGAAATACCCAAAGAAGATGGCTGCCTAAATATGGTTCCCAATCAGAGACAAGGATAAACACCTGCCTCTAACTGAGAACCAATCTAGGCAACTATAGACCTACATAAACACCTAGATGGAAACAACCCCATAAATCTACAAAACCCCTAGACAGTACAAACACTAGGCCTATAGGCCTACAGTATGCATGCAATGACCTGAGGCATTTAGTACTCAAGGTGAGGTGGACAATTATTGTTTTAGGGAAGGAAAAACAATTGAAACAATAGACTATAAAGTTTTGAATATGCTACACATCGAACCACAACAAATATTTGTTTTGTTATTTGTTATAGGCAGTTTTTAAGGACATGTAACTGTGGATCATTTGGCCAATATCACTTGATTATTGAGGGAGTTGGCAGCGCCCGGTCGGGGTTTCTTTCTCTTTCAACTCTCGGATCTGAACGGGTCTCTCAGGTCCGAACCAGCACGGGTCTGTTTGGGTCTTTTTTTCAGAACGAGTCTGATTCTCTTCGGGTACATTCTGAACAGGTCAAAAATAAAATAATTTATGCATATTGGGTCAGGTAAGAAAGCCACGTATCCATTTCAGAACGGTCCAACTTTTTTGACCAGTGAAGACATCTAATGTGCAGTAGCTAGCTATTTCTGAGAAGGAAATAGCATGTCAAGGCCACCTAACTAAAACCATTTTAAATGTGAACTTCAATGGGGTAATGCCAGAGTTGGGATGTCCCAAGGATTCCGGATAGCATGCACCCTCCCAGAATGGGTCCAGATAGACCCTGTGCTTTATGTGCTTTTCTACTGCAACACCCAAAGACACTAATATCCCTGACCCTTTTCTCATGCGTTTGTTTCTTTGTTTAAAACCAGCATCACATAGGCTTAGTGAGCTGTGCATATTCTCTTTTCTGCAAACAATCCCTAAATAGATATGTGAAAACACAACTCATACTTTCAACCATATTGTTCTTTGACATCAGGGCATTTGTGAAACTGTTGTTGTATTATACAGGTGTTGTATGATTTGGCCCTGTCTTCAGTGAGCTCACCTGTTGAGGGGATCCACTACAATGGCTCGGGGGTGAGACATGTCCCCCTCCAGAAGAGTCTTCCTGGTTTGAGAGGCCCTCTCCAGTCTGGCCACACTGATAGTCTTCCTGTAGCCATCATTGGTCCAGTAGAGGTTATTAGCAATCCAGTCCACAGAGATCCCCTCAACATTGTCCAGGTCTGCAAGGTGATGGAACACCAATGTTATTGTTATCTGCCCCTGACATGACGTTCTTTTTTTTCTCAACTGTAAACGGATCCTTTAGAAAGTCTATTAACTGATGCATACAGACAGCGCAACGTTGTTATCATTTTGATGACTAATACCATTCACAGAGATGTATAGCTAAGAAAAATCAATCAAAGTGTTCCTTTAGTCAAGGAGACAGGAGTAAAGATGCTTCATATAAAGCAGGGATGGGAAACTTTGATCGGGGTGGGGTCCACAAAACATCAGAACTCATGATGGGCTGCTGTGGCTCGCGGGTCTGCATAACCACATCCATACCCACACATGCAGTCAGATTCAGGCCCTAGCCTTTTGGGGGCCCTAGGTACAATTTTCTTGGGGGGGCACCTTGCAAACACCCCCCCCCCCCTATT
Source organism: Oncorhynchus tshawytscha (assembly GCF_018296145.1). Lineage (NCBI taxonomy): Eukaryota > Metazoa > Chordata > Actinopteri > Salmoniformes > Salmonidae > Oncorhynchus > Oncorhynchus tshawytscha. The sequence continues at coordinate 52,807,822 of NC_056431.1, read as the reverse complement.
GACAGCGGAGAGTTTTAGAGTTCCTTTCCTGCGATTCTACACATTTTGCCATAGGGTGGAGAGAAATGTTTAGATAGCTGGCTAAACTAACTTACCTATATAAAAAATGTTGGCTGACATGGGCTAATTGAGTGACTGTCACTGACAGAAGGAAGGGAAAGGGGAATACCTAGTCAGTTGTACAACTGAATGCATTCAACTGAAATGTGTCTCCTGCATTTAACCCAACCCCTCTGAATCAGAGAGGTGCGGGGGGCTGCCATAATCGACATCCACATAACAAGAAAAAAACTGCTGATGCACAACTACATTTCGAAATTGCACCTTGTGTATTATATTATTCCTAATTGATCCTTGGGCCTACAAAAGTGTGGCCCATCCCTGATATAAAGTATAATCAAAAATAAACCCACCATCTTTGAGTACCGTTTCCCGGCTGTTCCCATCTATTTTCTGCCGGCCTATGAGGAAACTGGTGGTGTCAGCGAAGTAGATTTGTCCTGACTCTGTGTGGTAGTCGATGGCTCTGGGGTTGACCAGGTCCTCGATCGGGACCATGTGCTCATCACTGGACTTCACATTCATGTCCAGGCCTCGGATGACCCCTGGCCGACCTTTACCATAGAACAGGAAGAGGTCGTTTTTGGGTTCTAGAATGCAAAAAAAGAGAAGGGTTCTTTACTCTTTACTCTACTTATTGTCAGTTAATTGGTGTAATTCTTCAATGCTGCTGATCTCAGAATTAAAGCCTCTAACATTCCACGTTGTCCTAATCTGAGACGGCCAGGCTCATCTATTCTCCTTGATGGGAGAAGTAATCAGTGCTAATGACTGTGTCACCTTCAATCACATTTATGTTGCAAACTGGCATTGCAGTGAGAGGGAGAAAATGGCTAAAGAACACTGAGAAAGCAGTAGTCTTGTGAGCCATAATCAGTGTTTTTGCACGAGCTAGCTTGGCCTGAAATAACTATATGAAAGTCAGGCGAGAGACTAAAAAGCGAATGTTAACTTCTAATGCACAGACATGAACATTATCTCATTTGAAAGGCAAAACTAAGGTAGCTCCACCCAGCACCAGTCACTCTGGGGGTTCTGGGTGGGACCCTAGGGATCCTCCAGGGCTACAAAGAAAGAACCAGACCTCTCCTCACTCTGCCTCTACCCAGGAGACCATACTGCCGTGTGTAAGGCAGACCACACATGCATCACTTCAATTTATCATCCTATGAGGGAGAGTTAGGCTACCCCAAGAGACAATTAAGCATTGTATGAGACCCAGATCACATACCCCATGACTGGCTGCGATGCGGTATGAAGAAGCACAACCATTTAGCACTGAATCTCATTAGGCTAAGGGAAGAGAGAGCCGGTGTCATCAGAATATCTAGCAAAGAGGTATAAATCAAATGTGTCACGGAGGGAGAACAGGGCAAGGCGCTCCGCTACGCCCGATCGAAATACAGTGGACCTCTGATTGTATGATCAATTTGATCTTCTGCTTTTATTGTCAACTACAAAATGTCCATGGATTGATCATCAAGCTAACAAATGCAGACGATCTTAAAACTCCATTGTGGCCATAATGAATCACGACTACTGACAGGTCAATAGTGGGACATCATTTTCAAATGGGCAAGTCTCAACCAGCGTTTGTCTTCATCACTGTCTATCTGACTATCTGAGGCAGTGCGATATACATGGTCCATGTAGAAGAGATCCTCACTAGTGTCAACAGAAAGACCTATACAGTATGCATGACACACATCCTGATATATCTGAGATACTGTATGTGGACAGAAACACTGATGGCAATACAAAATAGGTGTTAAAGTGATAGGACACACTTTTTTAGTTTGAGGGAACTACATTTCATCCTTCGTTCCTTGTTTTTATACAGTGCTTTCAGGAATATAGGATATGTTAATAACATAATGGGATGAGGGACAGATGTGACACTGACTTTTGCAGTATTGTCCGTCGCTCCCCATACTGAAGCCTGTCCGACATCGACAGGTCCTGGACTTGTAGCTACCGCTCAGCAGACAGATGTGGGAGCATCCACCTGGCTTTCCATACAGGTCCGTCTCACACGCATGACTCCTAACTAGAGGATGGGAGGAGTAGGGAAGTCCATTAACGACTCATCAAATATAACTGCAACACAATGATCTGACCGTACATTAAGTGAAGCAGAAAACTCTCAGATTCACAAAACATTTGTCACATGTAGGCTACAGATACATTTGACACCAGCAAATTTGATGCAGAAATCACTGAGCTTGTGCGTCACAAGCACTGCACATTTGACACCAGCAAGCAAGCACATTTAGTACCCTGACAAACATGTCCTTTACCTTTTGGCTGACTGAGTCTGTGGTAAACACGTATTGCTCCTCTGGAACTCCCCAGGCTGGTTAGTGTCCTGGGTTCTGTGGTGTTAAACCGATGGATCTTGAAGATGTCCATGGTATTCCCAATGGAGGGGTCAGAATGAGTGGCATACAAGTAGTTCTCAAAGACAGCTAATCCATGGATGTAGGACACCTGAAACAGAGAAGAACAATACATTGACATGCAACATAAAAAAAGATGAAACCCCGCAAAATAAAAACTTGTATTACACAAAACAACTCTGTGAGCTCCAGGATCTAAGACATGAGAGAACATGTGTGTGTGTTTGTGTATTCCCCAACCTACACAGGGTCATGAAGTGGGCATAACCCTCTGGGAGCATAATATTAATGATAATAATAATAATAGGGTGGGTGCTTAAACACTGAGTGTTCAAAACATTACGAACACCTTCCTAATATTGAGTTGCACTCCCCACTTTTGCCCTCAGAACAGCCTCAATTAGTCAGGTCATGTACTATACAAGGTGTTGAAAGCGTTCCACAGGGATGCTGGCCCATGTTGACTTACAATGCTTCCCACAATTGGGTCAAGTTGGATGGATGTCCTTTGGAGGTGGACCGGTATTGATACACACAGGAAACTGTTGATCTTGAAAAACCCAGCAGCATTGCAGTTCTGGCACCTACTACCATAGCCCATTCTAAGGCACTTAAAAATGTTGTCATGCCCACTAACCCTCTGAATAGCACATATACACAATCAAGGGCTAGGCCCCTTTCTTCTCCATTTCCGCCTGAATGACATGCCCAAAGTAAACTGCCTGTAGTCAGGATATTTTTGATTTAACTAGGCAAGTCAGTTTAGAACAAATTCTTATTTTCAATGACAGCTTAGGAACAGTGGGTTAACTGCCTTGTTCAGGGGTAGAACAACAGATTTTTACCTTGTCAGTTTAGGGATTCGATCTTGCAACCTTCTGGTTACTAGTCCATAGCTCTAACCACTAGGCTACCTGCCGCCCCAATATACATATAATTGGTACCATTGGAAAGAAAACTATTTGAAGTTTGTAGAAATTGTAAAATAGTGTAGGAGAATATAACACAATAGATATGGTAGGAGAAAATCAAAAGAAAAACCAACAGATTTTTTTTTGAGAGACCAAATCAAATCAAATCAAATTTTATTTGTCACATACACATGGTTAGCAGATGTTAATGCGAGTGTAGCGAAATGCTTGTGCTTCTAGTTCCGACAATGCAGTAATAACGAGCAAGTAATCTAACTAACAATTCCAAAAAAAAACTACTGTCATACACAGTGTAAGGGGATAAAGAATATGTACATAAGGATATATGAATGAGTGATGGTACAGAGCAGCATAGGCAAGATACAGTAGATGATATCGAGTACAGTATATACATATGAGATAAGTATGTAAACCAAGTGGCATAGTTAAAGTGGCTAGTGATACATGTATTACATAAGGATGCAGTCGATGATATAGAGTACAGTATCAACGTATGCATATGAGATGAACAATGTAGGGTAAGTAACATTATATAAGGTAGCATTGTTTAAAGTGGCTAGTGATATATTTACATCATTTCCCATCGATTCCCATGATTAAAGTGGCTGGAGTAGAGTCAGTGTCATTGACAGTGTGTTGGCAGTAGCCACTCAATGTTAGTGGTGGCTGTTTAACAGTCTGATGGCCTTGAGATAGAAGCTGTTTTTCAGTCTCTCGGTCCCAGCTTTGATGCACCTGTACTGACCTCGCCTTCTGGATGGCAGCGGGGTGAACAGGCAGTGGCTCGGGTGGTTGATGTCCTTGATGATCTTTATGGCCTTCCTGTAGCATCGGGTGGTGTAGGTGTCCTGGAGGGCAGGTAGTTTGCCCCCGGTGATGCGTTGTGCAGACCTCACTACCCTCTGGAGAGCCTTACGGTTGAGGGCGGTGCAGTTGCCATACCAGGCGGTGATACAGCCCGCCAGGATGCTCTCGATTGTGCATCTGTAGAAGTTTGTGAGTGCTTTTGGTGACAAGCCGAATTTCTTCAGCCTCCTGAGGTTGAAGAGGCGCTGCTGCGCCTTCCTCACGATGCTGTCTGTGTGAGTGGACCAATTCAGTTTGTCTGTGATGTGTATGCCGAGGAACTTAAAACTTGCTACCCTCTCCACTACTGTTCCATCGATGTGGATGGGGGTGTTCCCTCTGCTGTTTCCTGAAGTCCACAATCATCTCCTTAGTTTTGTTGACGTTGAGTGTGAGGTTATTTTCCTGACACCACACTCCGAGGGCCCTCACCTCCTCCCTGTAGGCCGTCTCGTCGTTGTTGGTAATCAAGCCTACCACTGTTGTGTCGTCCGCAAACTTGATGATTGAGTTGGAGGCGTGCATGGCCACGCAGTCGTGGGTGAACAGGGAGTACAGGAGAGGGCTCAGAACGCACCCTTGTGGGGCCCCAGTGTTGAGGATCAGCGGGGAGGAGATGTTGTTGCCTACCCTCACCACCTGGGGCGGCCCGTCAGGAAGTCCAGTACCCAGTTGCACAGGGCGGGGTCGAGACCCAGGGTCTCGAGCTTGATGACGAGCTTGGAGGGTACTATGGTGTTGAATGCCGAGCTGTAGTCGATGAACAGCATTCTCACATAGGTATTCCTCTTGTCCAGATGGGTTAGGGCAGTGTGCAGTGTGGTTGAGATTGCATCGTCTGTGGACCTATTTGGGCGGTAAGCAAATTGGAGTGGGTCAAGGGTGTCAGGTAGGGTGGAGGTGATATGGTCCTTGACTAGTCTCTCAAAGCACTTCATGATGACGGATGTGAGTGCTACGGGGCGGTAGTCGTTTAGCTCAGTTACCTTAGCTTTCTTGGGAACAGGAACAATGGTGGCCCTCTTGAAGCATGTGGGAACAGCAGACTGGTATAGGGATTGATTGAATATGTCCGTAAACACACCGGCCAGCTGGTCTGCGCATGCTCTGAGGGCGCGGCTGGGGATGCCGTCTGGGCCTGCAGCCTTGCGAGGGTTAACACGTTTAAATGTCTTACTCACTTCGGCTGCAGTGAAGGAGAGACCGCATGTTTCCGTTGCAGGCCGTGTCAGTGGCACTGTATTGTCCTCAAAGCGGGCAAAAAGTTATTTAGTCTGCCTGGGAGCAAGACATCCTGGTCCGTGACTGGGCTGGGTTTCTTCCTGTAGTCCGTGATTGACTGTAGACCCTGCCACATACCTCTTGTGTCTGAGCCGTTGAATTGAGATTCTACTTTGTCTCTGTACTGGCGCTTAGCTTGTTTGATAGCCTTGCGGAGGGAATAGCTGCACTGTTTGTATTCAGCCATGTTACCAGACACCTTGCCCTGATTAAAAGCAGTGGTTCGTGCCTTCAGTTTCACACGAATGCTGCCATCAATCCACGGTTTCTGGTTAGGGAATGTTTTAATCGTTGCTATGGGAACGACATCTTCAACGCACGTTCTAATGAACTCGCACACCGTATCAGCGTATTCGTCAATGTTGTTGTCTGACGCAATACGAAACATCTCCCAGTCCACGTGATGGAAGCAGTCTTGGAGTGTGGAGTCAGCTTGGTCGGACCAGCGTTGGACAGACCTCAGCGTGGGAGCTTCTTGTTTTAGTTTCTGTCTGTAGGCAGGGATCAACAAAATGGAGTCGTGATCAGCTTTTCCGAAAGGGGGCGGGGCAGGGCCTTATATGCGTCGCGGAAGTTAGAGTAACAATGATCCAGGGTCTTTCCACCCCTGGTTGCGCAATCGATATGCTGATAAAATTTAGGGAGTCTTGTTTTCAGATTAGCCTTGTTAAAATCCCCAGCTACAATGAATGCAGCCTCCGGATAAATCGTTTCCAGTTTGCAGAGAGTTAAATAAAGTTCGTTCAGAGCCATCGATGTGTCTGCTTGGGGGGGATATATACGGCTGTGATTATAATCGAAGAGAATTCTCTTGGTAGATAATGCGGTCTACATTTGATTGTGAGGAATTCTAAATCAGGTGAACAGAAGGATTTGAGTTCCTGTATGTTTCTTTCATCACACCATGTCACGTTGGCCATAAGACATACGCCCCGCCCCTCTTCTTACCAGAAAGATGTTTGTTTCTGTCGGCGCGATGCGTGGAGAAACCCGCTGGCTGCACCGCTTCGGATTGCGTCTCTCCAGTTAGCCATGTTTCCGTGAAGCAGAGAACGTTACAGTCTCTGATGTCCCTCTGGAATGCTACCCTTGCTCGGATTTCATCAACCTTGTTGTCAAGAGACTGGACATTGGCAAGAAGAATGCTAGGGAGTGGTGCACGATGTGCCCGTCTCCGGAGTCTGACCAGAAGACCGCTTCGTTTCCCTCTTTTTCTGAGTCGGTTTTTTTTTTTTGGTCGCTGCATGTGATCCACTCGGTTACACTGGTTGTAAGGCAGAACACAGGATCCGCGTCGCGAAAAACATATTCTTGGTCGTACTGATGGTGAGTTGACGCTGATCTTATATTCAGTAGTTCTTGTCGGCTGTATGTAAAGAAACCTAAGATGACCTGGGGTACTAGTGTAAGAAATAACACGTAAAAAAACAAAAAACTGCATAGTTTCCTAGGAACGCGAAGCGAGGCGGCCATCTCTGTCGGCGCCGGAAGTACAATGACCATCCTCTTAGAAATAAAAGAGTAAGGTTATATTGAAAATTAGCTCCCTGAATGCAATTCCTATGGCTTCCACAGGGTGTCAGTAATCTATGCTCAAGGTTTCAGGCTTGTGACTTCAAAAACGAATAAGAAATATCAGTTTTAGCAGAAGGACACAGTCTTGGTAAATCGTGTTTATGCGCGCCATGAAGACAGTACGCACCTGCTAAAATCAGTTTCCTATTGAACATACTTCTTTCCGTAAGAAATATATAGTTTGATTACATTTTAGGGTATCTGAGGAGTAAATAGAAACTTATTTTGACTTGTTGAAACAAAGTTTCGGGGTAGATTCTTGGATTCCTTTCTCTGCATGATGAACGAGTGGGTTACTCAAATCGATAGCGCCAACTAAAATGACTTTTTGGGATATAAAGAAGGATTTTATCTAACAAAACGACACTATATGTTATAGCTGGGACCTTTTGGATGACAAGGCAGAGGAAGATTTTCAAAAAGTAAGTGAATATTTAATTGTTATTTGTGAATGTATGAAACCTATGCCAGTGAAAAAATATTTTGATGTGGGGTGTTTTTGCTGTTATGTTTTCGCTGTAATAGCTCCTGTAAATCGGACAGTGAAGTTAGATTAACAAGAATTTAAGCTTTCAGACAATATAAGACACGTACATAAATGTTTAAAATCCATAATATTTATGAATATTTATTAGAACTGCGCACCCTCCAGTTTCACCGGAGGTCCCGCTAGCGCTTGAAGTCGATTTAACAAGTGACATCAAGAAGGGATCCTAGCTTTCACCTAGATTCACCTGATCAATCTATGTCATGGAAAGAGGTTAATGTTCTTAATGGTTTGTACACTCAGTGTATGTGTCGAATTTCACACATATAGAGTGCCTTCGGAAAGTATTCAGACCCCTTGACTTTTTCCATTTTTTGTTCCCATTACAGCCTTATTCTAAAATTGATTAAATACTTTTTGGGATGACAAAGCGGGAAAAAACAGTCTTTTAGAAAATGTAAATGAATAAAAAATAAAAAACAGAAAAACCTTATTTACATAAGTATTCAATTCCTTTGCTATGACACTCGAAATTGAGCTAAGCTGCATCCTGTTTCCATTGATAATGCTTGAGATGTTTCTACAACTTGATTGGAGTCCACCTGTGGTAAATTCAATTGATTGGACATGATTTGGAAAGGCACACACCTGTCTATATAAGGTCCCTCAGTTGACAGTGCATGTCAGAGCAAAAACCATGCCCTGAGGTCTAAGGAATTGCCTGTAGAGCTCTGAGACATGATTGTGTCAAGACACAGATCTGGGGAAGGGTACAAAAACATTAAGGCAGCATCGAAGGTCCCCAAGAACACAGTGGCCTCCATCATTCTTCAATCGAAGAAGTTTGGAACACACCAAGACTTTTCCTAGAGCTGTCTGCCCTGCCAAACTAAGCAATAGGGGGAGAAAGGAGTTGACCAAGAACCCAATGGTCAATCTGGAACCCAATGGTCAAGCGCTAGACTTCGTCTGAGGAGAAGGGAGAACCTTCCAGAAGGACAACCATCTCTGCAGCACTCCACCAATCAGGCCTTTATGGTGGAGTGGCCAGACGGAAGCCGGTAAAAAAAGTAAAAGGCACATGATGGCCCGCTTGGAATTTATCAAAAGGCACCTAAAGACTCTCAGACCATGGGAAAAGAGATGAAAGCAAGATTGAACTCTTTGGCCTGAATGCCAAGTGCCACGTCTGGAGGAAACCTGGCACCATCACTACGGTGAAGCATCATGCTGTGGGGATGTTCTTCAGCGGCAGGGACTGGGAGACTAGCCAGGATCGAGGCACAGATGAACGGAGGAAAGTACAGAGAGATGCTTGATGAAAACCTGCTCCAGAGCGATCAGGACCTCAGACTGGGGCGAAGGTTCACCTTCCAAAAGGACAACGACCCAAAGCACACAGCCAAGAGAACACATGAGTGGATTCGGGACGAGTCTCTGAATGTCCTTGAATGGCCCAGCCAGAGCCCGGACTTGATCCCGATCGAACCTGAAAATAGCTGTCCAGCGTCACTCCCCAACCAACCTGACAAAGCTTGAGAGGATGTGCAGAGAAAAATGGGAGAAACTCCCCAAATACAGGTGTGCCAAGCTTGTAGCGTCATACCCAAGAAGACTCGCTGTTGTAATCACTGCCAGAGGCGCTTCAACAATGTAATGAGTAAAGAGTATGAATACTTATGTTTTTCTATTTTAATACATTTGCAAACATAAAAAAAAAAAAGTTTTTGCTTTGTCATTATGGGGTGTGTGGGTTGACGAGGGGGAAAAACAATTTAATCAATTTTAGAACAAGTCTGTGAGGTAACAAAATGTGGAAAAAGTCAAATTGTTGGAATACTTTCCAAAAGCACTGTACAAAATCAAATCCAATCAAATGTTATTGGTCACATACACTCGTATTTAACATCTGCTTACCATGTGTAACGAAATGCTTATGCTTCTAGTTCCGACAGTGCAGTAATATCTAACAAGTAATCTAACACATTCACAACGACTACCTTATACACACAAATGTAAAGGGACGAATAAGAAGAACTTTCCACCTTCTCCACTATGGTCCCGTCGATGTGGATGGAGGGGTGCTCCTTCTGCTGTTTCATGAAGCCCGGGGGGCCCTCACCTCCTCCCTGTAGGCCGTCTCGTCGTTGTTGGTAATCAAGCCTACCACTATAGTGTTGTCTGCAAACTTAATGATTGAGATGGAGGCGTGTATGGCCACGCAATCGTGGGTGAACAGGGAGTACAGGAGAGGGCTGAGAAAGCACCCTTGTGGGGCTCCAGTGTTGAGGATCAGTGGGGTGGAGATGTTGTTTCCTACCTTCACCACCTGGGGGCGGCCCGTCAGAAAGTCCAGGACACAATTGCACAGGGCGGGGTCGAGACCCAGGGTCTCGAACTTAATGACAAGTTTGGAGGGTACTGTGGTTGTAAATGCTGAGCTGTAATCAATGAACAGCATTATTGCATAGGTGTTCCTCTTGGGATGGGGCAGTGTGCAGTGTCCAGATGGGATAGGGCAGTGTGCAGTGTGATGGCGATTGGGTCATCTGTGGACCTATTCAGGCGGTAAGCAAATTCGAGTGGGTCTATGGTATCAGGTAAGGTGCAGGTGATATGATCCTTGACTAGTCTCTCAAAGCACTTCATGATGACAGAAGTGAATGCTACGGGGTGATAGCCATTTAGTTCAGTTACCTTAACGTTCTTGGGAACAGGAACAATGGTGGCCATCTTGAAGCATGTGGGGAAAGCATACTGGGATAGGGACTGATTGAATATTTCTGTAAACACTCCAGCCAGCTGGTCTGCGCATGCTCTGAGGACGCAGCTAGGGATGCCGTCTGGGTCGGCAGCCTTGTGAGGGTTAACACGTTTAAATGTTTTACTCACGTTGGCCACGGAGAAGGAAAACTCACAGGCTTTGGTAGCTGGCCATGTCAGGCACTGTATTGTTCTCAAAGCGAGCAAAGTAGTTGTTTAATTTGTCTGGGAGCAAGACGTCTATGTCCCCGACGAGGCTGGTTTTCTTTTTGTAATGCGTGATTGAATGTAGACCCTGCAACATACGTCTCATGTTTGAGCCTTTGAATTGCGACTCTACTTTGTCTCTATACTGACGCTTTGCTTGTTTGATTGCCTTGCGGAGGGAATAACTACACTGTTTGTATTACGGTCATGTTTCCATGCACGAATGCTGCCATCAATCCACAGTTTCTAGTTAGGGAAGGTTTTAATACAACATCTACGATGCACTTGCTAATAAACTCGCACACCGACTCTGCGTATAAGTCAATGTTATTGCTTGAGGCTACCGGGAACATATCCCAGTCCATGTGATCGAAGAAATCTTGAAGAGTGGAATCAGATTGGTCAGACCAGCGTTGGATAGACCTGAGCACGGGCGTTTCCTGTTTTAGTTTCTGCCTATAGGATGGGAGCAACAAAATGGAGTCATGGTTCGATTTGCCAAAGGGAGGGTGGGGGAGGGCTTCGTATGTATCGGGGAAGTTAGAGTAGCAATGGTCCAGAAGGCTACCAGCTCGAGTCGCGCATTTGATATGCTGATAGAATTTAGGAAGCTTTGTTCTCAGATTAGCTTTGTTAAAATCCCCAGCTACAATAAATGTAGCCTCAGGATATTTGGTTTCCAGTTTACATAGAGTCCAGTGAAGTTCTTTCAGGGCCGTCAAGGTATCTGCTTGGTGGGGATATACACGGCTGTGAATATAATCGAAAAGAAATCTATTGGGAGACAATGCGGTCGGCATCTTGATTGTAAGGAATTCAGGTCAGGTGAACAAAAGGACTTGAGTTCCTATATGTCCTATATGTTCCTATATGTTGTTATGATTACACCATGAGTCGTTAATCATAAGGCATACACCCCTGCCCTCCTTCTTACCAGAGAGATGTTTGTTTCTGTTAGTGTAATGCATATGAAGAAACCGGGTGGCTGTACCGACTGACAACATATCTCGAGTGAGCCTTGTTTCGGTGAAACAGAGAATGTTACAATCTCTGACGTCTCTCTGGAAGTGATTTCGTCCACATTGTTGTCTAGAGATTGGACATTGGCGAGTAATATGCTCGGAAGCGGTGGATGGTGTGCTCGCCTTCTAAGTCTGACCAGTAGGCCGCTCCGTCTGCCTCTCCTGCGACGACCGAGTTGTTTTGGGTCGGCCTCTGGGATTAGATCCCATGTCCAGGGTGGAGGTCTGAACAAAGGATCCGCTTCGGGAAAGTCGTATTCCTGGTCGTAATGTTGTTAACTTAACGTAGCTTTTATATCCAATAGTTCTTCCCGCCTGTATGTAATAACACTTGAGATTTTCTTGGCTAATAATGTAAGAAATTATACATAAAAATACATTACTATACATTACTGCATACTTTACTAAGGACCTGAAGCTAGGCGACCATCTCTGTGGGTGCCATCTTGCTTGTCATATTCGTCCTCTACAAGTGTGTTTTAATACGTATTTGAAAATTTGATTTTTTTTTTTTTTGCATATCGCAACTCCCGTGAGACACCATCGGAAATGGAGTGTGGGGTCACAGCCAGGATCTGCTATCATCAATGACAAACCCTTAAGGAATTAGGGTTAAATGCCTTTCTCCAGAGCACAGACAGATTTTTCACCTTGTCGCCTTGCCCTCCACGCTACACTTACTATGTCGAAACCCTCCATGTGCGCACACACACACACACGCACACACACACACAGGACAGGGTTGGGTGAGTAGTGTTCACAGGAAGTGAGCCTAAACCCACTGGGCCTCACCTCAACCCTGGGGCGGAAAAACATGTGGCACAAGAAAAACAACAACCAGGAAACTAGTGAACCATCATGTTTTTAGGAACACAGTTTGCTTCTAATATTAATATCAGCCAGTCTATTTCAAGGCTGTGTAATTTTTGGAAGTTTTTGGTAAGTTTTTGGTATTCACTACGTTTATGGTTTATATTTTGGATAATGTTTTTTTTTCATTATTTCAAACATTTTACATGTGAAGGCCACAAGCAGGACCAGAGATAATTACAGACATCTGTGATAATCTGAAATACCCAAAAGGGCCACTAGATGTTTTGTGATAGATAACGTAAAATCCTTCAAAATTCTGGTAGTCTTTTGGTAAACTTTGAAAGTTTCCAGTAATATACCCTCCCTTTGCAACCCTATTTATGACTCAACCTGCATATTGTATTGTATTTTTTGTATTGGGCTGAACCCTGGGGTGTATGAGCTGAAATGTAAATGGAATAAAAAGAAAATGGATTTAGACGCAAGACTACATCTTCTGCCAGTAGAAAAAGTTAAATATGTCTTTCATTTGTCATGGATATGACATGCAGAGGTCTGCTGAGGCCACACATTTACAAACAGAAAGAGGCATCATTATCCTAAGAACACCTGCACACACAATAAGGTGTATTTCATATGCATTGGCCTCTTTCTTTCCCTCCATCATTATAGCCTACAATATGAGTCTCCCTCACACTACAGCAGGTCGCTTTCAAGGAGCCTCCTTTTGAATAATAATATTCCCTAATTAGACCTATCCTTCTCCAAAGTGTAGTACTGTAAGAAGGACTAAGGACTAAGGATAATTTGTAAGCGACCTCATCTCACATCCTCTAACTCATCCACACTAATGAATATCCACCAACACAACGATAGCTTATGCAGTATCCCAGTGAAATCCATATTCAAGCCATATCAAACCTTTTGTCTGCAACCCAAATGGCACCCTATCCTTATATAGTGCATTACTTTTGACCAGGGCCTATAGGATTCTGGTCAAAAGTAGTGCACTACTGTATATAGGGAATATGGTTCCATTTGGGATGCATACCTTGTCTCTACTCTACAGTAACTATCACGCCCTGATCTGTTTCACCTGTCCTTGTGCTTGTCTCCACCCCCTCCAGGTGTCACTCATCATCCCTGGTGTATTTATACCTGTGTTTTCTGTCTCTCTGTGCCAGTTTGTCTAGTTTGCCAAGTCAACCAGCATCTCCTAACTCCTATTTTTCCCAATCTCTGTTTTTCATAGTCCTCGTGGTTTTGACCCTTGTCTGTCCTGACACTGAATCCGCCTGCCTGACCATTCTTCCTGCCCTGACCTTGAGCCTGCCTAATGTCTTATTCTGTGTTGACTCGTACCTGGTTACTGAACCCCTGCCTGTCCTGACCTCGAGACTGTTTAATGCCCTGTACTCTTTGGACTCTGACCTGGTTTATGAACGGTCGCCTGTACCCGACCTGCCTAGTGCCCACCCCTTGTGTTATAATAAATATCAGACCTGAACCATCAGTCTGCTGTGTCTCGCCTTGTGCCCTTATAGCAACATGGGCAAGATAAAAAAAAAAAAATCATACTGTAGCAAGAAGAAAGGAATAATCAGTTGCGCTGAAATGCCCTCCCAACTAAGTCTAGTTTTAGAAAGATGTTACTGTAGTTATCTGTCTGTATTAAGGAAGGTTTGATATCAGTTTTGTGTTAGTATGTAACGCTTTCAGGATTTGAACCCACAAGCTTAGTTTGGTGGCACCATGCTTTTAACCACTGAGCCACA